>NW_028227263.1:107100038-107162538 GCF_978045245.1 Mus caroli | reverse complement strand
TCGCACCTTTTTTGATATTTGTTGTCATTTATTTTAATCTCACCTAACTGGACTAAGAATCTCAAGATAATTTCAATTTTCATTTTATTTGTGGCATCTTTGTTATTTTTCTGTTGCCATAACAAAACACGACCAAGGCAACTTATAAAAGAAGGCATTTAATTTAGGGGCTTAAAATTCCAGGGAGAGAGAGAGAGAGTGAGAGAGAGCACAAATTTAAGGAAAGCACTGAAGTAAATGAAAACTGTGCTAGCATTTGCCCTGTGAATTTATTTTAACCATTAACAAAGTACATTCTCATAGTGCTCAGAATGGTAGACGTTATGAGAAGAATGAGGTTCAGAGAGGAAAGTGTTAATTAATGCACATTCAAAAATAATTATATGTTCATGGATCAAGTTCAAATAAAGTGCTACATTGTTATTAACTTAATCATTTCAGTAATGAATTAAAGTGTCAATGATGTGTGATACATTTATTAACAATATCACAAATTTAGAGGGTTTTGTTAGAAATTCCTTCCCTAGGGGAAATGTAAACAAAGCCTATTTCCTCCTTCTACAGTCTCAATGACAAACCTAGGTGTAATTCCACCAAAATTTGCTGTGTGTGTGGGGGGGGGGGCAGTAATCAAATGAGTTTATTAAGCTTTACTTGCAGAGAAATAGGTGAGTAGAAGGAGCAGGATTGTGGAGGACTTTAAAGCAGGCACACTGGAGCCAGAGAAACTACCCAGGGATCTGAAGAGATCTGAAGCCCCATAGGAGGAACATCAATATGAACTAACCAGTACCCTCAGAGCTCCTTGGAACTATACCACCAATCAAAGAAAACACATGGTGGAACTTGTGGCTCTAGCTGCATATGTAGCAGAGGATGGCCTAGTTGGTCATCAATGGGAGGAGAGGCCCTTGGTCCTTTGAAGGCTCTATGCCCCAGTATAGGGGAATGCCAGGACCAAGAATGGTAATGAGTTGGTTGGGGAGCGGGGGGGGGATAGGGGATTTTCCGAGGAAAAAAAAAACAAAATAAATAAATAAAAAGCAGGCACACTACAAGATTTGCAGGAGTGTGGGTGATCTTAACACAGTCATAATGGAAGCTCTGTAACCAGCATGGATGATTTCCCCATTACTATGTGGAAGGACCTCCTCCCTTTGTTCTTCAGCACCTATATACTCAAGGATTTTCCCAAGACCCCAAGAACATATATAGTTAGGGCACAGTTTGTACAGCTTGTTAGAAAAATGAGAGTCCAGTAACACTCTCCATCTCCTCCTTTGAGCAACATCAACCAGCTTGGGTATGATTTTTTTTTTTTTGCAAGCAGCTAGACTCCTGAAGATGGCAGCAGTGTGGTTCTAAGGGCAATCCTATAATTGAAGGGTGTGGAGGATAAAATACTACAATTATTTTTCATAATGTCATTGCTGCATCAAGGAGAATTGTTAATGCCAAGAAAGTGTGTTAGAAATCTTTGTTGTTGTTGTTAGTTTTTCATTGTTAATTGAAACAGAGTCTCACTATGTAGCCCTAACTGTCCTAGAATTTCCTATGTAGACCAGGATGGCCTAGAACTCACAAAGATTCACTTGCTCCCTTTTTCCAAGTGCCAGGGTTAAAGGTATGTCCTTTCACCATGCCAAGAAACATTATGTTCTGTAGGCATAAAGTTTTTGCAACCTACTTTTAATAAGTGTTCAATCTCTCCTCTAATCGACTACCCAGCAGAGGCAGTGGAAGAGAAAAGTTATTAGGCTATGGGGGAAGTGGATCTGTTCAACATTAGTTCTTTGGGGGCGAGCTCAATCTTCTTTGTCAGCAGTTAGTCCCATCAGCTAATACCAAATACAGCTCAGCAGCTGCAGACCAGTCTTCTAGGCAGGCAGACACCAGGCACAAACCAGCAGCTACAGTCCAGTCCTTTCAGCAAGCAGACACCAGGCAACTGTAGTTCAATCCTGAAGAAACTTGCCAGGATACCAGAAGACCTGAGGCAAGGCAATGTAAGTGGCAAGCTGCTGCAGGAATCTTATGAGCAGTTCCTTGGTAAGGTTCTCTCAATGGCAGCATTACCACAAGTTGAACTCAACAACATGATGTAAGGTGAACCAATACACATGTTTTTAGTGAAGAATACCAAGGGGGAGGAAAACAAATCAAAGCTCAGTACCCGTCTCCCACTGTCTGTGCGGCCATCTCTATATGCCTTCATCAAGAGTCTTTTCGCATGCCTGCTATAGTCAAACATCCTTTCGCCTGTGTCTGCTTCAGGAAAACAGTCTTTCATGTATTTGCTTTAGCAAGACATTCTTTCACCTGTGTGCCCCAGCAAAACATCATTTGCTATAACTAACTTTCCAAAGAACCACAAGTTTCCACTTTAGTGTTCTGTGTGAACTCATCTGTTTAGAATTACTCTACAGAAGACATGTCATTTTTCTCTTCTTACCTTATAGAAGAATAAGCCACATATCTCATGATGCCTGGTCTCTTAACTTTTCCATTAAAATATTCATGTTGCTAGGAAGTTGCAAGGTTTCTAAAGAACTGAGACTAGAAGTGCTAATAAATACACTGGGTTTATAACTAACACCGCAAACTAAGACAAATTCCACTAAGGATATCTTAACTGAGCCCTTTGGATAGCCCATGTAGGAGGCAGGAGCAATGGTCTGGAGCGGTTTTTGTCTAATGGTTCCTGCTTAGCCTCTTTTCATACTTCAAGATAATTGCAGCCCACAGAAGGTGACTGCTTGGCCCTCATCCAAGTTTTAGGGCTATCACTATTTCATCTCTTTCACCTTTTGTTTCAATTTAGAATTCCAGTTCCAGAAATACAATAGAAAATAGGAAAGAATTGATTACAGGGCTGTGGAAGCAATAGATGTGAAATGGGATGTTGGGGGAACTGAGCTCAGAGGAGCTGCAGGAATGATATACTCTCAACTGACAGTGTCTGTGTCTTCTTCTTTTAGCAGTAACAAAAACATATTTTTAATTAAGATTATGCATAGTAATGTGAATTATCCTTTCAAAGAAGAGAAACATGTACCTATCCAAAGATTAAAATTGCTAGGGGAAAAATCACAAGATACAATGCATACAAATCATGAAATTTTCAAAATAATTATATTTGGAGTGGTTGAATTTATCAGTGAGCAAAGGGGTTGCTGGCAAGCATGATCACACAAGTTCAGGTCCTCAATACTTACACAGAAAGCCGAGATACACAGTGCTTGCCTGTATTAAAGCATTGGGAGGTAGAGTCAGGAAGCACCTGGTGGCTCCTTGGCCAATCTAGTTATTTAGTGAGCTCCAGGTTTGAGACCCTGTCTCAATATAATAGGCGAGAAACAACATGTGAAAACACTTGATACTAATTCCTAGTATTCACATCCACATGCTTAGGCATACAAGGATACCTTTCTCTGTGTGTCATTCTCTCTCTCTCTCTCTCTCTCTCTCTCTCTCTCTCTCTCTCTCTCTCTCACACACACACACACACACATTGAAACCAATGGATACTCTTGACTGAATACTCTTAAGATACCTTTAAATGGTACTTGATTCAAAAACAAAATAAGAACTTCAATGTCAGTTTCTTATAATGTGACAGGGTATTATAAAAAACAAAACAAAACAAAAAGCAAAAAAGCAACTCCATGCCCAGGACTTTCCTCACTTAGCATAAGACTTTTCAATATTTAGTAGTCACTTGAATGTAGATGCAAAAATTTACATCACCAACATATAAAATCCATTATGTGCAAAAAGAATTCCCTGACATCCCTCAAATCTAATAATTATCCTACAATAAATGCACAGTAAATGTTATTATTATGCTAAAAGATTTCCTAATATATGCTGGGAACTCATATAAATATCTCATTTCCAATGAGCCTTAAATTATGATGATATCATTATTTCCAATAAGTGAATACACAGGGACAGAAAGTTTCAGGCTGTCTCACCACCCGCCATTGAGAAGTTGTGAACATCCATAATGTAATTAAACTTCTTGTATCAATTCAATAATTTTACCCAGTGATTATGACAAAGCTTTAGCATGTATTCTCACTATATTTTGCAACCAATATAAGAAGGACACTAATGTATCCAGGGCTATATACTCTTTTCTTGCATCTATCCTCTTTATGCATAATTCAGGTCAGAAGTATTAACAGCAGGTGACAAAACCCTTTCCAGATTCACCCCTTAAAAATTTCCAGGGTCTGAATTTTCTAGTTTTCTCATCTGGGTTATATATTTGAATGGCTATCCACAGTGGGTGAAACATTTGTGAAAGATTAGGAGGTATGGCTTTGTTGAATGACATGTGGTCTTGTTGGAGGAGAGGTGTCATTGTGTGATGGGCTATAAGGTTTCAAAAGCCAATCCACATTGGTCCAAGTTATCTTGTTCTCTTTCTGCTCATGACTGTGGATTGCAATGGAACCATGCCTCCCTACCACTTGCCATGCTTCCTGCCTTGATTATCATAGATGGACTCACCCTCTGAAACTGTAAGCAAGCCCCCATTTAAATGCTTTCTTTGATAAGTTGCCTTAGTCATGGTGTCTCCTCAGAGGGATAGAAAAGTAACTAAGATATCAAGAGTACCCTCTTTGGGGTGAATAAACTCCCAGGAAGTCACACATCACAAACCTTTAAATCCCATCCATTAACACATCCTAAATACTGATGAAGGTCTTAGAGAGCACAGAACCTTTACTCAGCTTAGGTGTGCATGACTCAGAGACCATCACTAGTCAACAGAAGTCAACCGGAGACAGTGGCTCTCAACTTTAGAAGACACAGAGGTGAGGCAAGTGTGGCAGGAAAACATTTATTAAGGAAAATTAGGAAAATAAATGAGAGAAGTTCCTGGGAGTTGAAAGGGGTTTTAAGGGAGAAATCACTGAGTTGCTTGTCTAGGGGTAATTTATGGGATCTATGACAAAGCTGGACAAAGACTGAGGTCATCTATTGAGACTGGCTAATTTTTAAAGCACGTTTTGGGTCAAGCTACTGAAGGGACTCACCAGTTCAGTTTGTGCCCCTTTGGCTCAACCAGGGAAGCGATCCTTGTCATGGGCTACTCTCCCAGTTGAGAATGTGTTTATGCGTAGGAGATTGTTCATGCCTCCTCTCCATCTTTGACTTGTTTGTTAGCTGCTGACCTTGGCATCTTGGCTGACATTGTTGCTAGTCACCAATCTTGGTGGATGTCTTGCTGGCTGTAATTAAACTCTGCTCTCTTTGTTCTCATGTATACGTGACCAGCGTATAGTTTCACCATGGGCCTTTTTGCCTTAATGCCTACAGAGAGTGAATTCCAGCCCCACCCCCAACCCTGCTCCCTCAAAGGATATTGTGATAGGTGATTTAGAAAAAGAATTGATGAGAAATGCTGTATGAAGCATTAAGCTTTTGACAGAAGACCAGTAAGAGGAGAAAAAATAGCGCAAGAATAAGGTAAATTATTTTTATTGTTGATTAAGGTAAGTGTCATAAAACAGATATATGGGAAGTGTCACAGAGAGTCAGAATGAATGAAGAAATTGCATCCATTTAGAAGAACCAGGGCAAGCTGCCACCCTGAGGTCTGAATATATCTCTTACTGCCCGATTGTTGCTTCTGTTTGAGTCTCAAATCAAATTCATGAGCTCCCTCTGATGAACCTGTTGCTTCTCCCTAGCTCAGAAGGAGGCAAACAAGTAAATGCTTGCCCAGGCCAGGCATTCTGGAATCTACTTTACAGTCATGGGTCAGTGTGTTCATGTGGCCTATTGTTTCTTCTTTACAGTACTTATGCCAACTTGTAATGGACTCCGTGAATGTGCAGGCTCATTTCATCAGCTAGCCTCCCTCACTGCTTTGTAGCATCTCAGAAATTGCTACTCAGTGTAGATTCAAAGCAAGTTTGATCCCTGCCAACTAGTGTGTCACAGATAAGAAAGAGTGAATGCCTATTCGAAAGAATGAGTCTGAATTAATGGCTGCCCCTTGTTAAAAAAGAAAAAAAAAACAGTGAAAGAAAACTTACCTTTAAGATAGATGGGGTCAGCAGGCAGAAGCACCAGAACCATTGTTGAGCCCTTGATTAGATCTTGAAACCACAAAAGAAAAGACTGTGGATGATAACCTCTCTGGTCTGAGAGATAAGCCCTGTGACATAAGACAGCTGTGTGACAGAAAGCTGAGGGAAGGAGGAATCTATTACAAATCCAAAATTATTTTATAAAATAGAACTTTTCTTTTTGAGACATGGCCCCAGTCTAAGCCCAAGTTAGACTCAGAGAAATGATCGTCCTGCGTCAGCCTCCAAAGTTCTGGAGTTACAGGCATGTACCACCATGCCGCCCTTAACATGGAACACTTAGTTTTCAAGTCAAATTGTCTCCCCCCACCCCATGTGTACCAGAGGCTGTGCCAATCTGATTAAAGCAGTCACATTCATGGTGACAAGTAGTAGAACCCTATCCATATTGTATCATCGTATTGATGAAAGTCCCGTGTTTAAAGTATTTTTGTAAATGAAGGTATGGGATCAGTGGTGGGCCACAAAGAACCCTGGAAATGGTTACATCATCTCTTCAGCAAAACAGTCAGAAAAGAAAGCTTATTAAGCCACTCCTTGGTTTTCAGACAGTTCCCTTCATAGTAGGTAGGCCAGTGACCAGCTGGTCCTTCTACGTGCTGACTTGGACTTAATTTTCAGCAGCTGCCCCATCCTTTCCCTTTGGATCACTGATGTTATCCTGCCCAGGTTGTCTTAAATCCTGTCCTAGCTCCCACTCTCTACTCGATGTTTCCTGCCGTTGGATTATGAAACTGCTTTGCCCATGGGACACATACAATGATTCCCAGCTGTGAATGGACAGACATGAGACTTCTCAACTCAATGCCTTTACTTCAAGCAGGATGATCTCTGAAGTGTAAGTTGTGTCCCAGAGCCTTCTGTGAGGTCACTAGGTATCAAACTCAAGCTTAGTTCTAACTGTTCAATGCTGGGGGTGGGGGTGAGGTGGGGAAGGTGTGTGCATCCCCAATTTAGAGATGACCTCTGGAAAAAACAAAATTGAAGACTCTGAGGCAGTATTGCAATGGGCTTCAGGATCCTGCACTCAGATGTGAATCCTTAGTCCCAATACCTGTAATTTCTGTAACCTTGGAGACAGTTTCCCTGCCCCACACGTCTAATAAGTGGAGAAAATGACACCAGCTTAACAGGTGACCATGGAACATTCTGAAATGTCATGTCTGTCACCCCTTCCTTTGGTTGCTGGGTGCAGATCCCAAGAAGCAGGTACTGTGCCTGTGGGCTACAGCTAATCTTCCTGTATGTCTCGGTCAATAGAGGACATTAGCAAATGCTTAGCTGAGTGTTCTGGCTGCACTTACTCCCACTTCATCCCCATAAAAAGTAAACAGCAGAATAAATTGCCCATCTGCTGCCATCAATCATAAATACGATCTTTATGTACTGCAACATGAGGCAAACATAGTAATGACAAAATCCATACCTAGAGAGATAGATGATGGAGTGTGGGCCTGCTCGCCTCTCCTCAGAGCTCTAGACTGTGATCTATTATTTAAATGCACAGTGAGTACTAACGGGGTCAATATGTCACTTGCCTTTACTGTCACGCTAGCTTGGTTGCCTTAAGCCTTGAATTGAGACTCTGGATGCTTCATTCACGAGAAGGCAGTCTAAGGTGGAATGAAAGTTGGGTTCCAGTCCATGAACAAAGACTGTTGTACTATTGAAAGTCCATATATGGAATCTCCCCTTCCTTAGAAAGTGTGGGAGTCAGGAGAGAGAACATGACTATATGGTAGAAGCCAGGTGTGGGGTTACAGACCTATTAACCCCAGCATAGGAGGCTGAGGTGGGAGAACTGGGAGCTCAGGGCGAACTCAGGCCACAGAGTAAGTGCCTTGAAAAAATGATGAGAGTAATTCACTGTTTAAAGGTTTCCAAGGAGATGCACGCACATAAGATAAATAAGTCCATAAAATAAAAATGTACTGTTTTTTAAAACTGGTAGGAATACAGAAATCTCAAGGAAAACACTTTGTATACTTTGATTTCTTCCAACCAAAACAGCCACTGTGAAAGTATTGCTCTGTGCTATTTTAGGCTTTTTTTTTTAAACATACGTAAGTACTTGCATATCCACACATACAATGCTGCTCTTCTCCCTCAGTCTCTGTCTTTGTGGTTGGAAATGTGTGTCCGTGGTTAAGAGCATATACTGCTTTTTCAGAGAATCGAAGTTCAGTTCCCAAAACCTGTACCAGACAGTTCCCGGTCTCCTGTAACTGCAGCGCGCCAGAATCTGCTGCCACTCACTTTACATACTCGCACATGGACATAATTAAAAATACCTAAACTGTATGGTTTTATAAGACTACAATACTTGTACTCTTATGAGTATTTGTGTAGGCATATTTGTAAACTATCTAAGCAACTATGTATTTAATTACATATACAGTTAACACACACACACACAACTTTGTTAATAACATTTTACTTGAACAAGGTGACTCATGCATGTCTATTATCCAGTACTTGGGAGGTGCTGGCAGGGTTGTGTGAGGTCATCTTAGGCTACAAAGTGAATTTGAGGCCAATCTGAACTAGGTAACAAGACCCTCATGTCATAAAATAAATACATTCACCTAAATATATCTGAAACTCCATTGAAGAGTTGCATGCCATTTTATCATGGAATGTACCTTGATCGACATGAGCACTTCCCCACCATGTGGCCAGGCCTGGAGTTATTTTGATTTTGTGTAATTATGAACGGTGCTCTGCAAACAATGCCGGTCATCAAACTTTGTTCCATCTTTCATGAGCAATTCCTGATCAGGTCCTGGAAGAGCAATCCCTAGGCTGATGTGACAAACAGATCCAGGGGTGTTCACATGCTCCAAATTGCCCTTCAGGAAAGTTCAGTGCTCTGTATCACCATCTGTGTGGTTTTCATGTATTTATCTCCTTGAACCCTGACTGACACTGGATTTTAATCTTTCAAGAAATGAAACTGTGTTAATTAAATAGGGTAAAAATGACAGTTCATTATTCCAGCTGGAGTTCAGCGAATTTACCACCAGCCTCCTTTTGACCCTAGTCATCACTGACTCAGCTTGACAGATGAGTTTCAGAGAGGGGAGACTGCTAGCCAGAAGCCAACAGATAGCCTCCAAGCCTCAAAGGCACCACACTACTTCTTCACTCAAATTAGCAGTCCCAGAGTGATTTGCATTACAATTATAAAAGTGCCATGTTGTGAAACTTAGGTATGGGTCATACATTTGAACTTAATAAAGTAAAAGATTGTTGAAGAGTTGGATGAAACAAATAATTAATATTAATCTAGATATGAGTAAGTAATGTTGCTTGGCCCCTTTTCTTCTTCTTTCTTCTTCTTCTTCTTCTTCTTCTTCTTCTTCTTCTTCTTCTTCTTCTTCTTCCTCCTCCTCCTCCTCCTCCTCCTCCTCCTCCTCCTCCTCCTCCTCCTCCTCCTCCTCCTCCTCCTTCTTCTTCTTCTTCTTCTTCTTCTTCTTCTTCTTCTTCTTCTTCTTCTTCTTCTTCTTCTTCTTCTTCTCCTCCTCCCTCTCCTCCTCCTCCTCCTCCTTCTTTCTTCTTTCTTCCTCCTCCTCCTCCTCCTCCTTCTTCTTCTTCTTCTTCTTCTTCTTCTTCTTCTTCTTCTTCTTCTTCTTCTTCTTCTTCTTCTTCTTCTTCTTTTTTCTTCTTCTCTCTGTAGCCCTCATTTCTCAGGCTGCTGGATATAGCTTTGCAGTGGCAGAACAGGCTTCATTTGCTCTTAACCAAACACCTTTTTTTTTCTGGGTAGCAGGGCATACATGTGTGTGTGTATGTGTGCCTGTGTACACACATATATTCACACACATGTTGTGTTCATGTGTACATAAATATGCACATGCATTGTGCATTTTATATGTGTGTATGTGTACATGGACAATTGTATTGCATCCGTGTGCATATTGTATGTGTTTGTATGTGTATATGCACGTGTTCTAGCTATGTACGTGTGTGCATGCTTATATGTGTTTGCATGTATTATGAGTGTGCATATGTGTATGCATGCATTGCTTTGTGTGTATATATGTACATACATACATGTTTATGTGTGCATATATCCATGTGAATGTATGTACAAATGTGTGTGCATTTATATGTATCCATGTTGCTGCCTATATATGTGTGTGCCTACATATGTATGTGTGTATGTGGGAATGTGTCTACATGTGTGGAACTGTTTGTGTTCCCATGTGCCTTCCACAAGCACTCAGACCCAAGCACTTTGAAGTGTTAAGTGTTCACTGCAGCACAGGGAAGGCCCTCCTACCGCCCTACTGTTCACTGATGCTTTAGTCATAGTTGTAAACAGGGTCTTCCATGTTAGCAGGGGTCCAACGGAACAAGGCAATGTCCCTAGGACTGATTATATTCCCCAAATAGTCTTAAATTTGATTCAGAGCAACTGTGAACACAGTAGGGGCCTGCTCCCTGAAGAAGCTGCTGATTTCTAGTGAAGTGGAACAAGAAGGTTGATACTGATTTATGAGACACCCCCTCCTCAAGCTCATGTGTTGAATACTCGATTCCCATCTGGTGCTGCTGTGTTGAGAAGTGGTTGACACTTTGGGGGATGAGGCTTTGATGGAGGAAGAAGGTCACTAGGTCCAAATGGTGAGAGGTTATAACCTGGCTCCAGTTGGTTCCATTCCCCCCTCCTTCCTGTCTGCCATGAAGTGAACATGTCTCTTCTAACCAGATGCTCTGACCAAGCACATGGAGCCAGTGACCATGAACTGAGCCCTGAGACCATGAGCCCAAATTAATCCTTCCTGTTGTGTTATATTGTGTTCTCAGAGACTGGAGAAAGAGGGATAGTATAAGGACACACAGGGACTTGTATGTAACCATGGCTACTCAGAAAAGGAACAAGTCCATGGAAGGATATCAACATGGGGAGAATGTAAACCACTCAAAGAGCTGCTTCAATTAGAAAAAGATCTGTGGCTACATTAGCATTCCAGATTAACTAGGCCACTGAGAAGTTTTCATGTGTCCTACCTGGAATTCAGGGAGGTCTTCTCAGGCCACAAGTACAATTAGTAAATAGACTAATGAGTTATTATACTTTGAATAAGCCTGACTTGGTTAATTCATATGGAAGGTTTGTACCTTAACTAAAAATCATTCATTCAGTTATGGCAGCACACACCTTTAATTCTCGCCCAGGGAAACTGGGCCAGGAGGTTTATGAGTTCAAGGACAACCTGGGCTGTATTCCAAAACCCTGTCTCACAAAACAATACAAGTTCACAGGGTTATTAATGATTGGTATTGCTATTTTAATTTCACAAGTAGGTTTGGATATCCCTTGGTGTGGTCCACCTGAAAACACACACACACACACACACACACACACACACACCATCCAAATAACAGTATTAGATGAAGCTATTTGGAATTCTGGAAGTCTGAGAAAACCTGTTCTTAAGCATGTGTCTGAGTGAATCCCCTATGCCCCCTCCCCCACCCACACTAGTGTCTGGCAGTGTCTGGGAGAAGAGAAGGCAGTTGAGAGTGTGAGTTTAGGCCAAAGCTTCAGCTTCTAAGCTGGGCATGAATTTCCCATAGAACTCCTACGTGTGTGCAGCCTGCTGGGCCTGCAAAACAAGGTGAGAAAACTCTGAAGTACCCCCCAGTCTTCTCACTGACCTAATGGCAATTTACATAAGCCCTCAGCAGCCTTCTGCCTGAAATTCTATAGCTGGCTCTCTTACACTCACAGTATTCTGTCTGTTCTTCCACAGCTCATTGTCAGCTTTTGGAACAGGCACACCAACCCATGTTCAAACCATGAGCACTAAAAAGACACAGGTTCTTGGGTTAGATACATAAGGCCCAACTCAGGTGATAGAAGGAAAGACTTTTGGTGCCCAAAATGCCAAAACTAAGATTTCTCGGCTGTCCTACTAACTGCATCTGGAAAGAGTTTTTCTATGTGTGACATTACAGAGAACAAGGCAGACAGTCGAGGATCTTTAAGAAACACAGTGGTATGGCAGCAGCAGATCCTACCTCAGGGTATAGTTAGTTGTTACAGAAGTGGTTCCCCTGTTGGAGGGGCCTGCCCCCTGCTGCCATCTTTAAAGTTGAAGTCTGATGTGACAGATTGAAGTGCTCTTAAAACCCTGAAGCGCCCCCAATAACTTCCAAGGGGTCTTTACTCTGCCATCCAGGACCAGGCTCCCTTCCCATCAGACTTAAGCATTTAAACCCCTAATGCAGGTGTAACTCAAGCCGCTCTTGGACAAGTAGCAATGTGGGGAAGGTGTTTGATGTCTCTAGAAGGTGAGACAAATGGGCACGTCTTCAGAGTTTGCTGCCCAGCTTATGCACATGATGAGAGAAACAGCTGGTGGACCATAGGCTATATATTTGGGTCTAGGGGTCTAAAACATCCTCAGCTTGTGCATTGGCCATTCTTCCAGAGAGTATCTGTATGAGGTTACTCAATTGACAGGAGGATTCTCTCTAAGCCATCTTGGGTCAGAAAGTGTGTGACTGTGCAGAACCTCCCCCTCCCCCTCCCATCCCCCACCCCGTTTGCTACTTAGACACTGCATGTCTTGAGGGAATTGCATCCTTTCCCAGAAAGAAAAAATGTTTCCTTTCCCATAAACTGTAGATTGAAATGTCCAGCTCTTATTAAGGTTTTTGTCTCACACATACACAGACTTGGCACTTGCAAGAATCAGATTTCAGTGTCTGGTCAGTGCCTCATTCTCATTCTCTGTTAGTCTCTGCTGTGGGAGATGCCTACCTTCTCAGCCATTCTCAAAGGCTCTGAACTCACAAGGCTCAGTTGCCTCCCCGCTGGCACCTGCCCCAGGCTGGAGCTGCTGAAGAGAAGAAAGGGAGTTGGAATTCTGTTTTAGTCTTACCCAGGGGATCCTCAGCCTTTGAAGGGTGGGTGCTAAGTATTTACCATGCATTTGTTGCCTGATTCAGCAAACCAGGGAGATCAAAGTCCTCAGCAGGGCACTGGCATCTTCTCCTTCTACAGAAGAAATCTACCCTCACTGGGCTTCCTTAAACTCCCAGTGATGAGTGGAAAGGTCATTGGTTTCGATCTATTCTTCTTTCTTTTTTTTTCTTTTTTCTGTCCTTAGGTATTTTTTTCATTTACATTTCCAGTGCTATCCCAAAAGTCCCCCATATCCTCCCACCCCACTCCCCTACCAACCCACCCCCATGTCTTGGCCCTGGCGTTCTCCTATACTGAGGCATATAAAGTTTGCAAGACCAATGGGCCTCTTTCCACTGATGGCCAACTAGGCCATCTTCTGATACATATGCAGCTAGAGACACGAGCTCTGAGGGGGTACTGGTTAGTTCATATTGTTGTTCCACCTATAGGGTTGCAGATCCCTTTAGCTCCTTGGGTACTTTCTCTAGCTCCTCCATTGGGGGCCCTGTGATCCATCCAATAGCTGACTGTGAGCATCCACTTCTGTGTTTCCTAGGCCCCAGCATGGTCTCACAAGAGACAGCTATGCTGAAATTTCACAGCAAGAACAGCTGTCTTTATCTTGAATTCAGATTAAGTTTACTTAATTTTTAAAAAGAATTGTAAAAAAAGAGCAATCAACTTCTCAGGACTTATTTATTCTTATAATCGTGCTTCCTGTACCCATTCCAGAGATTTGCTAATCTCCCTCCCTAACCCCACACATGCATAAGCTACTCTTTCCATAAAATAATAATTACCTGAGAGGGGCCCTCCTTTTCTAGCTTCTCTTCTTCAGTATGACTACACTCATTGGTGCCATCAGATTTCTAGGGTTAGTGATCCCTCCCCATGTGCTCTGGCACCTCTGTCCTCAAGAGAGCATCTTGTCTGTAGGGTTTGCAGCTACAAAAGAGGCAGCAATCGCTCACTGTGTGAGGCTAAAAGTGGAGATATCTCCATGGCAGTCTACCAGCATATCACGCTTCTATGTTGAGAAGTAGACACATCCTCCTCTTCAGCCTCAGCTGTAATGGTTCAGTCTCTGAACATGAAGGAAGAATGAGACACTCAGATAGGAGCACTCTCTCCCACTGCCTCCTTCTTTCTCCTATACTTCAGCTCTGCATCTTTTTATTCCTCCATCCTTGGCCCCCCGGAGTCACATGTTTGCTGTCTCCCTCACACTTGCTGAAATCTGAGCTCAAAGCCAAGAAAGCTTGCTATGATGGTGCACACCTACAATCTTAGTACTTGAGAGGGTGAGATAAAAGGCTGGCAAGTTTCAAGGTCAGCCTGGGCTTTATAGCAAAACCATGTAACAAACAAACAAACAAACAAACGGATGAATGAATTAAAACAGAAGAAAATAAACAAGGAAGAGGCCTCAACTTCCTGCTTCAGAATGTCTTCCTTGACCTTCCCTTTTATTTCTTTTTTTATTATTATCTTTAATCTTTCTTCACAATCCCGAAACTATTCCCCTCCTGTTCAGCCCTCCAACAGTTCCTCATCCCATTCCTCCTCCCCCTCCCCCCCAACTCCCCATTCCCCACCCCAGTCTCCAAGAAGATGTCCCCACACCCCCACGACCCCACACCCCACTAGGCCTCCCCACTCCCTGGAACCCCAAGTCTCTCGAGGGCTAGATGCTTCTTCTCTCACTGAGGCCGACCAGGCAGTCCTCCATTGTATGTGTGTTGGGGAAATCAGACCAGCCAGTATATGCCACCTGGTTGGTGGCTCAGTGTCTGAGAGATCTCGGAGGTCCAGGTTCATTGAGGCTGCTGATCTTCCCATGGGGTCACCCTCCTCCTCAACCTTTTCCAGACTTTCTTCAATTCAACTATAGGGGTCCCCGACTTCAGACCATTGGTTGGATGAAAGTATCTGCCTCTGTCTCAGTCAGCTACTTGTTGGGCCTCTCAGAGGGCAGCCATGCTACGCTCCTGTCTGTAAGCACACCACAGCATCAGTAATAGTGTCAGACCCTGGAACCAACCCCTGAGATAGGTCCATATTTAGACAGGTCATTGTACCTACTTCCCCCCATTTTCCTCTCCATTTTTTGTCCCTGTAGTTCTCCCAGACAGGAGCAACCCTGGGCTAGAGTTCCTGACTGTGGGATGGGAACCCCATCCCTTCACCTGATGCCCTGTCCTTCCACTTGAGGTGGACTCCACAAGTTCCTCCCTTGACCGTCCTGAAACATCTCATTATCTTCATCGCCCACCAGTGAGGCTCATCAGTCTTGTAAGTTTGAGACTCTGTTTTCCTAACACTTCTGTATATATCCAAAGTGTCCAATCACCAGCTGTGGAACTTAAGCCACAGAAGTGTCTGCAGGGGATTGTTTCCGCATCTGTGGAAAGAATGACAGTACCTGCCACACGAGTTCCTATGAAGATTGAAATGATCCGCACTGGCAGACGTACCCTGTACAATATGTAACAGAGGTCGCATGAGTATCAAATGCAATACTTCATTACTGTTAGTATTATTTTTAAAAGCCAAAGAAAGAAACAAGGCAAAAAAAGAAAAATGCCACCAAAGCAGAAACAACAAAGTATGTTTCCATGATATCCTGAAGTGAAATAGCATGCAGCTGTGAAAAATAGTGATATTCCTCCCCAGTCTTCCTTACGAGGGTAAAATGAATTGTATTTCACAAGATATTGCAAAAGTAATGCTAGCTTTCAGAAGGACAGAGGGCTTTTTAAATGGCTTCTAAATGTCAGTTCAGTTCTGATTCACATATGTTCTGTATAAGTCAACCATTCAAATTCATTTGGACATATATGAAATGTCACAGAAAAGGCACATTGAAATACATAGGCAAGGGAAGACCAGGGTGATGCTTTCTCACGTTTGTGAAGATTTTGAGAAAGGAAAAAAAATGGAGTGTAATTTGTAAAGTATTCTTTATTCATCAACCTTCCATGAGCTAATACATAATAAAAAGAGGCAGAATCTTGCCTTAAAGGATTCTTCATCAATAAGCAATTTCACACTCTTTAGGCTATACACATGCAACCTCAGTTTTCATGGAGGTTGCCTGGAGCTCTGACAAACTGTAGACCTGATTCAGATTCATTTTTGAGTTGCCAAAGCTATTGTGTAGACCATCATAGGCATCACTGATAGCCCTTTTCTTGGCTGCATCCTGAGTCCTGGCTAGGAGCTTCCCTTCTCTTTTTTTGGGGGGGCGGGGCATCTATTGGATGCTGTTTGATTCATGATCTCTCACCCCACAATCCCTCCACAGGTATTCAGGTTTGGCAGGTACAATCCCAGCGTGTTGTTGTTCTGCGTCTACCTCAAAGCCAAGAAGTTGTTGTCACTGGAACATTGGAATATGTGAAAACTTACCTGAGGAGTTCTTCGGAGTTTTGACCCAGAACAGGGTGATAACAAGATTGGCAAGTGAGAGGAGACTCACAGAGCTCTCTGCACTAAATGTTTGGGGAAAGGTTCACATAGGCATTAGGTTTCCTGGGGGGCTGGCAGAGTGATGCTACTCTCCAGCTTTCTGGCTAGAGCTGCACAGCTGGATAAAGAAGGAATTTCAGCATCAATACCATGGACGTACCTTGTGACAAAAGAATGTGAAGACAATTTCTTCTCTAGTTGAGTCAGCTTTGGAAACAGATCAGCACTGTTTTTCTTTTTCTATCCCTCCCTGCCTCCCTCCCTCCCTCCCTCCCTCTCTCTCTCTCTCTCTCTCTCTCTCTCTCTCTCTTTCTTTCTTTCTTTCTCTCTCTCTTTCTTTTTTCTTTCTTTTCCTTCCTTCCTTCCTTCCTTCCTTCCTTCCTTCCTTCCTTCCTTCCTTCCTTCCTTCCTTCCTTCCTTCTAGAAGTATTCCAGAAAGACAAAAGCACATCTATCTACCTGAAGGGGCTCCTCAACTGTAAAGAACCTTCAGCCATGTTGCCCAAACTGCCAACATTTCTATAGAAGTGGATTCTTCTGTGTAATGCTATCATGCTATAAACACTTAAGAGGCTAATTTGAAATACAGATCCATAAACACCATACACTAAATAACTGACCAGACAGTATTAGTGGATGAGGCTCAGTGTGCTGGTTAGTTTTTGTTGTTGTGTATAATAAAACACCATAATCAAAAGTGATTTGAGAAGAAAGAGTTCCAGTTCCAGAGGGAGAGCCCATAATGGCAGGGGAGGCAGATGCCTAGAAAAGGAAGCTGAGAGATCACTTATTATTTATCTACCCCCAGTGATGTACCTCCTCTAGCAAGGCTCCACATCCTAAAGGTTGCATAATCTCACCAACCATTGCCATCAAATGTTCGAATACCCAGGATTATGTCGAACATGTCTCATTGACATGGCTATACTCAGGAAGTTACATTTTGATAAATTCTCCTCACATAATGCAGGATCCCAAATCCACAAAGGCAGAGGTACTTGATGCATCCTGCACAGTATCATTATTCAGCAAGTTGTCTCCCAGAGTGTTGATAGGACCTAGGTTGTCTGACTTTGCCTTAGGTCTGAGGAAATGTGAGATTCTCCACATCCTGCAGGAATCCAAGGAGTATCCAGATACAACTTTTTAAACCCTCATTTCATGTGCACAGTAGATTCAAATCAAAGCTTGCTCTTTTATCTTCAGCCTTTAAATTGTTCTAGAAGTTTATCATCTAGTGTAGTCCTCCCTTCCAAGTTCATAGAAGGGTTTTTTTCTTACATGTGTCTGGATTACACAGATAAACCAATTACTATCTAATCTAACACAGAAACTCTGCTCTTCTGTATTGGTGTGGACTGTAGGTAGGCCAGTTACAGTAAGGCAGAGAAGTCTCTGCTGCAGGTCTCTGAAGCTATTTATTGACATTTTGAGCTTTGGGATGGGTGTGAGTGTTCTCTTAATATTTTCAAAGGTTTTACCTGGCAGTCCAAAGGATGTTAGAGCAGATATGGAGATGGGTGGTAAGTGGCTCTTAGACAGACTTAAGTCAGCTTAAGATAACGTTGACACTCAATTTGTAACACTTCAATTCTCCACACTCAGAAGGTTCTCATCTTTGATCAGTCTGAAGAGACTTCAATTTTAATGTGGCTTTTTCAGGGAACTTCAGTTTACAGAGCCAAGCTTAGAAAGGGACGAGTATGTTCAGAACCTGATTGGTTTGGTAGAGCCATAGAATACGAGAGTGTAGCAAAGAGGAGGTCATGATACCTCACTGTGGGTGATGATTTTTTTTTCTTCTCTCCCTCTCTCTCTTTGAACTGTTATATCTAAAGCATCATAGAGAATCCCCTTCTCCTCACCCATTCATCTAAATTACTAGCCTTAATATGTTCCAGGCTTGGGGAATCCAAACCCATTGCAGCTGCATTATAAACTAGGAAGAAACAGAGCTGAGCCAGGGCTATGCTGGGAGCACAGGGACAAGGCTCTGAATGTGCTAGACTAACAGTCCACTAGATGCTTTTAGATTATATTTAAGAGCTGGTTTCCATGGCTAAATCAAAAGTAAACCCACACTGGCCTTTCTTCAAGCTATAACCTGTGACTAACATCAAGGTTAGAAATGACCTGTCAGAAGAAAGAAGTTTGAATTGACCCCAAAGCTCAAAAGGTGAAGAAATGACAGTGTGTTCAGTGAGCTTTTCTCCATAGATTCCAGAAAGCAAGCATCAAAGAGAAACTGAGGCACCCCAAGCTCTGAGTATCATTTCTTCCTCTCTTAAGTACAGCCTGAGTTCTAGGTTATACGGGACTACAGGCCTAAGCCAAATAGCACAAAGTTTAACATTTCTTCTTGGTTGACCCAAAAGGGAGGAAACATTGCTATGATCTCCAATCATTCTAGAAGGCCCACATCCTCCTAGGATTTTGCATCCCTCCCATAAGATCTATATTAACAAAGGCCATGGTACCCTGTTCTTTTGCTGTAGCCTATGTGTGCAACCGGTCCTTCAAGGGACATCTTTTACTTGGACATTTTCCAGCCCTTCCATCCCTGCCTATGACAACTTTACTGATACTCAGGGCACCTTTTCTTTATGTAACCCAAATTAATTGTCTTCCAGACATTTTCTGTGTCTGTTTTAAAATTCTTTTGTAAATAAGAACAGAGATATGCAAAGGGGACTTTGCCCAGTGACATCACCATCTGGAAATTGTTTACAACTTTAAGTTATTGCTACTTAAATGTGTGTGACATCCTAGAGACAGCCAGTTATTAATATGATCAGGGATACATCCCCCATAGCATGCTTAGAAGTGACTTCGTCCTGGTGCTCATGATATGGTAACTTGAGGAAGCCAGATCATCTCAAGGACACAAGTCAAAATTGAGGCTTACCAGGGTGGCTATAGCAGCTGGCACCCTAGCAAGAGGCAAGCTCTGCACAAGGACAGAAATATAGACCTGTCTTCCTGTGCATCTTTGGGAACCATTAAAACTCTATTTGTTCTGAGTGTTGGAATGAGAGCTTCCAACACTTGGTAGAGAAATTTCATAAGTAAATTGTAACAAAATAGAATTGTGGATAGAAGTTCTATAATGAACAATTTTGGGGTTTCATAGAAAAAATTCAAGTAACTCTAGGTAAAATACTAAATTAGTTTTTAAGTTTAAAGAAGTAACTAAAACATATCAAAGAAGATATGCATGGGCATAGAAATAAAATTCAAATTTAACTTTTTTAAGTTTTTTTTTACTTTATTTTACTGGTATAAGTATTTGCCTATATGTATGTCTATGCACCACATTCATATCTGGTAACTGTGGAGCCCAGAAGAGAGCACCAGATCCCCTACAACTGGAGTTGCAGATAGTTGTGAGCTACCATGTGGGTGCTGGAAACCAAACCCAGTTTTAGGCAAGAACAGCCAGTGTTCTTAACTGGTGATTCATTGCTCCAGACACTAGACCCTAAATTTAAAGATAATCACATTTCACAAGGAAGAATACTACTTTCATATGCTTTCTTCTTAGAGTATCTTCAAGTTTAGGAGAGAAATACAACACTGTTCATCGTGGTGACTGAAGGTAGGTGTCAGATTCCATAAACACACACTTGGAGTTACACAGATGAGCAAGCCACATTCAGCATCTTGCTTAATCACCACATTTTCAGAACAAATGCTGAAATGGTACCATGTGTGTTGATACTTACAAATGAATGTTGACATAGAACAGATTTGTACAAAGAGTTGAATATTTCTAGAAAACTTGTGTCACTAAAATTATTCTTTTGAAGCCAGGCATAATGACATATGCCAGCACATCATTCTAGTAGCAGAGAGGCTGAAAACAGGAAGCTCTCAAACTTGAGGCCAGCCTGGACTACATGGTGAGACTTGTTACTGGTACTATGTGGTCTGCATAGATCTCAGGTTCTTGAGAACTTTATGAAAGATCTAAAACGTAAACAGGGATAAGAGGGGAAAGGAAGAAAAAGTGAATGTGCCACAAAAGAGCAGTGGGCTTAGGCAAGATGCTCTTAAATCTGTCATTCTTTACTTATGAATTGGATGGAGATGAAGGGTTGAGGAATGGGTTAGGAACTAGGGTGGATCTTTCTCCAGACTAATATTTGCGCTCTCTCTCTCTCTCTCTCTCTCTCTCTCTCTCTCTCTATATATATATATATATATATATATATATATATATATATATATACACATATATATGTATATATATATATAAAATAAAACATACATGTTACTTATATGAGAGAATATATACATATTTATATTGAGGAAAATCACATAATTTTAAGCATATCTATGGCTTGCCTCTAGTACACACAAGAAAACCCATACACACATGGGTTTTCACTTGACAGATCATACTCTCGCTGTACCATACTGGTTTTTCTGTTTCTCTAGTGTCTCAGTGCAATGTTTCTCAACTTGTGAGTCACAACGTCTTTGGGGGCTACATAGCAGATATCCTGAATATCAGATATTTACATTATCACTGATAAGAATAGCAATATTAAAGCTCTAAAATAGTGTCTTAGCTAGGGTTTTATTGCTGTGAAGATACCATGACCACGGCAACTTTTGAAAAAAGAAAACCTTTAATTGTGGCTGACTTACAGTTCAAAGGTTTAGTTCATTGTTGTCAAGGAGGCACACAGGCAGACACAGTACAGAAGACGGAGCTGAGAATTCTACATCAGCTGAGAGTTCTATATCCAGATCTTCAGGCACCAGGAAGAGAACTAACACACTTCCTCCAACAAAGCCACACCTATTCCAATAAGGTCACAGATCATAATAGTGCCACTCTCTATGGGCTTATGGGGCCATTTTCATCCAAATTACCACAAGTAGCAACAAAATAAGTTTACTGCATTTTTCACAACATCATGAAAAACTGTATTAAAAGGCAATAGCACTAGGAAGGTTGAGAACTGCTGTCTTAGTGACTTTTCTATTGCTGTAACAAAACACAATGACCAAGGCAACTCATAAAAGACAATGTTTTATTGTGGTTCATGTTTCAGAAGGTTGGAGTCCATGACAATTATGGTGGAGAGCATAGAAGCAGGCAGGCTGGCATGGTGCTGGGGCAGTAACTGAGAGCTTACATAATTATCCACTAGTTGGAAGCAGAGAGACTATTACTGGGAATAATATGGACTTCTGAAATTTCAATGCCCACACCCAGTGCCACACTGTCTCCACAATTCCTAATCCTTCCCAAATAGTTCCATCAACTGGGAACCACATATGCAAACATAAACTTATGGGGCCATTCTCGTTTAAACCACCACATCTCTCTTCCAAACCCTACAGGGTATGGAGGGGTAGAGTATTTCATTACCAGAAAGGGGTAGACATATTCTCCCAAAGGGAGTTGTCTTAAATCACTAGGTTTTCTCCAAACCAGCCTTACTCCACCTCAGATCAAAACCTGAACTAGAAGCAAAAAAATGAATAATAGATGTGTTATATTTTTAGATGTGTTATATTTTTCCAGATATATATTTCAGTATTCTCTCAGCCTATTAGATATTTTCTTTGGCTGCAATAAGTCTTAAACTAGTAAAAACCCTAAAATTATCAAAAACTTACCCCTCACACTTGTCACATGACAGACATCATTTTCAATTAGACCTAGTGAAACAGAAAGTATTAAAAATAAAATGTATGATCACAAAACAAACCAATTTTCAGAAAAATGAGCCAACAAAATATAAAGCAACCAAGGTATAGCATTTATAGATTATTACTATTTATTACTTAATATAAAACTATAATCTAAAATACCCACTTATTTTCAAAATGGTTTGATTGATATTGCCATTATCTCATTATATTTTATAAATAATATTATTTTTAAATGTCCTTTATATTTTAATATCTCTGAATGTACTTTTGTCTTGTTGAGGTAAAAATATAGCTCATCTGAATAACATTTAGAATCCTTTTTTCCCTTTTTGACCTGTAAGAACATTAAATATTTGTCTTTTATGCCAAACATTATAAAACTTGTATTTAACAAGGAATTAAAATCTTCTTTTAAATCTCCTCTACTTTTATACAAATGTTTTAACACAGAAAACCCTGCTCACCACTTAGTAAATTTCTTAAATGAATTCAGTAACCCACACTTTCCTGCTTTCTTATATTAATATAGATATCAACTGCACTGTCTGCTATATTATATTTACTCTAATGCTTTTGTGATAGTGCACTCTCTTGATCAAGATTAAAGTTTGCCTTGTCAAGATATTTTAAATGAAGTGATGATCTCTTTCTTGGAGATACCAAACTTATTTTTAAAAGAACAATGTTAAAATGGCTGGCAAATAATGCAGATATACCTGTGGGCTTCCATGGGCTGCCCATTCCTGCCCTCTGACTCCAAGCACAAAGAATCAAGTATTAAAATTTGCTTACTTTTTGTATTTCAACCGTGAATAGGAATCAACACTTCTGGAAACTAAGATATTGCCTGAGAAACAGGCCCAGGATTGTGTCTTCGAAAAGCTTGATCTCTGGAGAGTGTGTGTGCTGGGTTCATAGCATGGATGAGATCCTGGTTTCAGTTTGAGATATGAGCCAGCACTGGTAGCATCTTCTGAGTAAAGTGCCAAGTGTGAGTCCTTTGGATTCAGCTTCTCAAAGACCCAGCCCCAATGTGTTATGCAGCATTTTCCAAGTTAAAACAGTTCATCCCAGAAGGAAGCTAGGAAAGACTCAGAAAATTCTAAAGGGAGGTTTATTTAAGACTCAGGAATTAAACATCAGAAGTCTCAGGAAGTCCCTGAAATTTATCAGCCACCTAAGACTGCAAGAGTTGCAGGAAGAGTGTTATATGGCAATTTTCTACTAATTGAAGGTGCTACATGGAAGAAAGCCAGGGAAGACTCAGAAAGTTCTAAAGACTCAGGATATTCTGAAGGAAGGTTTGTTAAGACTCAGAAAATGAACAAAATGAACAATTCAGTGTCTTATGCAATTTACGAACAGTATGAGATATGCAAAGACCATCTCTCCCCAAAGTTACATAAGTAGTAAAGACTGCTAAGGAGAATGAGACTAGCTGAGATGTCTTGATGAAATCCTCTCTGGCCCATTGATCTGTATGCAAGTCTTACAATGATCATGAGGGTATTATCTTTCATGATTCATCATTTTGTGCTGGAGTGGATTTTCAATGATGCAGCTGTCTTTGGGTCATGCATGCCCTGTAAAGGACCACTTACCCATATTCCTATAAGTAGCCTCAATAAACTTACTGATTCACAAAGTTAAACTTCAGCATTGCCATTCCTTTGGTCTCTTCACTATCTGGTATAAACAGACATTTTGTCATGTTTCCCTAGAATAGTAAACACTGTACACATCTCTCCAGTCTTCCCCACATCTAGCATTTGGTTTATACTCCCATTACTTGTAAATTCCCTTCAACTAGAAACTATGGAGCTAAAAATCCAGAACTTTTATTAAAGGTATCCACCTGCTCATTGAGGGTCCATCACTGCACCACTATAGAACCTCGGCATTCTCAGAGTGTATCCTTCAAGTATCACATGATAAAAGGACTGCATGATTAAAGCATTAAAACAAGGGTGTATAACATTCTACTTCTTGAGAAATTGTTACATATATCAGTATATTATGCCCCAAAACTTGTAGCAAGAAACCCAGAGGCTTCTAATCTTATCTGATCACAAAGCCTTTAGGACCAGAAGTTTCCAAACCGGGTGTCTCAGGTCACCCCTTAAGAAATGTACTTTAGGCTTTTGTTCCTTAAAAAAAAAAGGGAAAACCAAGAACCAGAGAGGACATAGCAATGCAGATAAGGTCCTAAGAGCCATCCAAGAATGAAAATCATACTTTCTTCTCATTTTACTAAATTCAGAAATGTACTAATAATGAAAAACATAAAAATGTTGATCATTCTGACAGATTTAGGATTTAATCTAGTGGTAGACTATTTGTTGAGCATATGTGAGGCTCTGAGTCCAATCCCCAGAAGGACAAAAGGAAAGAAGGAAGGTAGGTAGGAAGGAGAGAAGAAAGAAAAATATATACAAGTCACAAATGAAATAATTAATAATAATAATAATAGTAGTAGTAATGATAATAATAATCATAACAATAATATGTTTCAAAGTCAGTCAAGATAGTGAATAGCTGCTCTGTCACCACACAGAAGGCAGTAGCAGGAAGAATGAGTTCAGAGTCAGGTTAGAGAACAATAGTGAGAAAACACAAATATACAAGTGAAGAAGACTGTTAGTTGTGAAATGATGTGTGTGTGTGTGTGTGTGTGTGTGTGTGTACACTGTGTGTGTGTTTGTGTGGGTGTTTGAAGCTTGATTTGCACATGCCTGGCAGTAGCGGAGTGATCAGAACATTACTACCATATTGCATCTCTGTGTCAGCTTCAAAGAAGGTAGCTAATAGGAGAAGCTACAAGGAAGCTATCTCCCATGTGCCTATCATCTCAGGAGGGAACACAGTGAGACAGGAGACACAGATGCCAATCCTAGATTTCCCTAAAGTTGCCCAGTAGCTCTCGGGGATGACCCTATGTAGTTTCTAGAACCTGGAGTGGGTCATTCTGAATAGCCAGATTTTACCCACTAGTAAGAATTTATATCATTAAAAACCGAGAATGTGAGCTGTTACAACTTGGTCATGTTTGCTGGGTTTAATTGCAAGGACTATCACCAGAAAAGTACTTAAAATACCTTATTTATTTTCACTGGAAATCTCTCATTGCCTATGGTCCACCATGCTGTTTACACAGGAACCATGACCAAGCTTGCTTTGGAGAGGTTTTTAGTCTTTGCCTTTGCTCTCATGCCTGATATATAGTAGTCAGGTATCACACACAATTTTTAAATGTATTTTTTATATTTTAAGATCTTTATACCTGATTGCGCTATATTTACATCATTCCCACCCCTCCATCTCATCCTTCTGACTCTTTCCCCCTCCTCATTACTTCCAGATTCATGTCCTTTCTTTAATATCTATATCTATCTATCTATACACACACAGACACATACACACACACATACACTACTGAATCCAATCTGTGTTGCTTGTATGTACATGTGTTTAGGGCTTAGGGATGACCACTTTGGGTTGGATAATCTATAAGGGGCTCACCTCTGGAGAAAATGGACTCTTCCACTCTCAGCAACCGTTTGACTGTCTCTCTTCATCTAAGGATGGATCCTTGAGAAATTTCCTCCACCCCATTGGCCTGTCATTAAACAGGTCCTGCAAACATATTGTTAACATTTTATGGATGTACTATCCCTCTCATATCTAGAAGACATTATCTTGAAATAGGGATTCTGGTCCCTCTGACTCTTACACTCTTTCTGCCTCTTTGCTTCCTGAACCTAAGGTATAGAGGTTATGTTGTGTATTTACTGCTCTGTCCTGGGCCCTCTATGACCAGTTCCTCATGGCTAGCAAGATCATACATCCAGAGAAGAAGCTGTTATTCCCATGCATCTAAGTCAGTATGATGTCTAGCTGTATTCTAAACACCTGCCTTTTTACAGGCATAGCTCTGACTGCTCATCAAGCAAGCTTCTTTCTGCAGCAGATGTTGGTTTCTACACAGACTCACAACTGGGCAAAATGTAGTCATGGCAACTTACTCTCTCATGACGAAAACTTAGATGCCTGTTGTTTGGATTTCACTGTGATTGTTTTACATGTTTTCCCGTCTGTGGTCTTGTTTTCACTCTTCCCTTTACTTCCCATGTCACCACATTTGATTTTCTACAACTTCAGTCTAAAACCTGCTGCTTGAGCTGAGAGTTATGTTGCTCAGAAATCCACTCTTGCCGTGGAGCCATAGTGTTGATAGCCATTTGTACAGCGAAGATGTCTGCGATTCTTACATTTCTGTGGCACTGAGGACCACAAGGTTGTCCTTTCCTGTCTCTTTGACTTGGCTGGGGTTTGTGTCAAGGATGGCTGCTAGTTTCTTTCCAGGGAGTGCTCTTGCCTTCTGAATCACTTTGAACTTGCTCTGAGTACTTGTTTCTAGCGATTCAATATGATTTGGGTAAAAGTCATGTCTGGTCACATTAAGCTCCAGTTTTATACACTTTAGGCTCTTTCTTAATTTAGCTCCATTTTAACCAGTTAGAATGCAAGACTGGTTGGATTAGAGCAGACCTTGACCAAGTAGAGATTAAGAAGAATACTGTCATTTCTATTATGTTACATGTTGCATCTTGCCTGTACCAAGAGGTACAGTGTCTGAACATGCTTGGGGCACAGAGAGGGTTGATGTGTGGTTGGCTGGGAGATTCACTGAATGACTGGTAGTCACAAGATGATGGAAGCCATTCCAGTTTCCTTCCCCTTGGGAGCAAGGCAGCATTCCCCATTTCTCTTTGGTGTTTCCTGAAATGTTTTTGGCCCATGATATATGTGAACCATGTGACATATAGGCAGCTGAGATGAGGTTCCTGCCCATCTGCCATGCCCTCTTCCCAGATATTGCTGGGCACAGAGGCAGGGGTTGAATCAGGGCCTGGCTGCCCTTTCCTATGTAACACCATCCCTTGCCAGCCTGTTCTTGAGCACAGAGAATGAGCAGTAGAATACCTGCCAGAATACTGGCAGATGACAATAAGGTAAAACAAAACAAAACAAAATAAAGCAAAGCAAAACAAAACAAAACAAAACACCGTGTACACACGGTGGGTGTGTATACCTATATTCCTAACACTTGGAAATGAAGCAGGCTGAACAAGAGCTAGAGGCAAGTGTCAGCTAAATAGCAAGTCAGGGTCAACCTGGGCTACTTAGGGTGTCACTATCTCAGAATAAACAAAAGCAAAAGCAAAAAAAATTAAAAATCTCTTCTACTAGTCTTAAGTAACACACCCTGATTTATTCAGGCTGCAGGTATGGAGTGCAGGTCTCACTCTGGAACACATATTCTCACGAATCCACTTCTTTTGGTCTGTGGATAATTCCAAAGAAAATCTCTTCAGCTTTGACCTTCAGCCTGACATCTGCCAGGTGTTTTGAACCTACCAGACTGTGACTCCTCTGATTTCCCACTCTGGAATGGGAGAGAGAGATTTTTCCTAAACCATTTCGGCTTCATAGGTTCAAATCAAGCCTTTTCCATTGTATATTTTTCCAATTAAGTTCATCAAATTGAAAAGTCCCTTTGTATAATAAGAGATCTCTACTTTCTCTAACTGTTTCCTGGCTTTCAGCTATAAAGGCGCTTTTTTTTTCCCTTCCTTTATTTGACTTCAAACACCCTTTGCTAAGCATTTTAATTATCCTAATATAAAAAGCAGGGCCACTGTTTTCTACACCATGACAATGTTTAAATCCTGTGTGTGTGTGTGTGTGTGTGTGTGTGTGTGTTTAAGCTGTAGCAAGAACCTTATCTTCCCCACCCCCATCCTGAAATCCTTTTAAAAGTTCTCAGCCTCGCTGAGGGAAGATAGCGGTGTCCTCGGCTCCGTATAGTTGCCTGTAATTACCTTCAGGTGCAAAAGAATTCTTAATGCTTCAAATTCTTTTTCCACTGTATTGAAGTAAATAGAAGTGATTTATTATTGAGAGCCCTGCTGCCAGGCTGGATTGGTGGGTGGGAGTTGACATTTGGGATATTGTGTAATGTATAATGAGGCTGAAATGAGTGGTTCGGATCCAGTCAGCATCACAGGCAATTTCCCTTGTAAGGCAAAATGCTTGCAAATTAAGTTGCATATCTTCAGGGATGGCATAAACTGTGGAAATATTGATTTTGATGCCGTGTTCCTTTGAAATTGTTTGGGATATGTATTCAGAAACAGATTTTCTCTGTGACGGAACCCTATATTTTCTGCCAGAGAGATATTTGAAAGACATCTTTGGTGAGGATTGTCTTGCAGATGTTATGGAAATAAAATCAATAGGGGCTAATTTCCACTTGTCACTTTCTTTGAATATTGCCTGATGGGGCTGCAGACCAGCCACAAAATCAGGCTGCAGATCACTGCTCTCTGCCTCTCCATTCCGTGCTCTCCAGCACAGCTCTTCAGAATGCCTGTGCCCAGGGGAGACCCAAAGGTAGGACTTGCTTGGAAATGGTAAGCTGCAAAGGTCACTTCGCTTGGCTAGGTGAAGTGTTCAGGTGGAGGCCTGGCTTGCACAGGCTGCCTCAAACAACAGACCAGAGAGCCACTGTTTCTAAGAGCAATGTTAGCAACTCGGACTGTGTGACTCTACCTGTAAATCACAGTGAAACAGGGCCAATTTTCACAAGAAATTGTAAGAGATAGTACATGTTCTGGCTGGCTTGCTCAGTACTCCGATCTCTACCCTTGCCTGCTTCAACTGATTTTGGAAACTGCCTTTCTGATCACATGGAGGACATAGGTCAATGTCATTGCCCATGAAGCCTTTTCTGGCTTCTGATAAGACAGCTGGTTTGCATAAACTCATGTTTGGTCATCAATCTATTGTGTTGTTTTCTCTATTTTGTTTACACATAAATTAGACCAACAGGTTGCTCTGCTTTGAACTTGAAATGTTGACAAGACTCCTGCAGATGGCACAGATTGAGAAGTTGTAGAACTTTTGGAAAATGGGACTTCTTTGGTAGACATAGACCACATGTCTTGAAGGTTACCTCCACCTTTGATTCCAGTCTACAGCTTTCTGCTTCCTGATCCACCACAGTGTATGTTATTAGCATGTTATGCTCCTACTGGACAGAACCATACCAACCGCCATGCCTTCCAGGCCATGATGGGTTCTGAGTGAAAATTAACCCTCCTTCTCTTAAGTCACTTCCATCAGGTATTTTGTCAGAGTAGCAAGAAAAGATATCTAAAGTGACAGGCAATGTGCAGATTTCTTCTAAGAGTATGCATGGACTCAGTCTTAGGGAATCCACTCCAAAGTCCTGGGGCAATATCACTATTTACTACTATGAACAGCCATAGGTGGCTGCCAGACTCTGTAGGAAGGACCGGGTGAAGCTGAGTGCTAAATAGAAACCCTAGTCTGTGCACCTTCTAAGAGTGGGTAAAATAAGGTCTCAAGGCAAAAACAATGCACTGTCCTCCTAGGGGCTCAGAACAAAGCAACCTTTTATCTGTCTGAGGATATTGATAGACAAGTGGCACTGATCTTGAACTTCTGTCCTCGTAACTATAATGTAATTCAATTTTCTTGGGCAAAAGTGCTGGAGATTGAACATATGCTAGATAAACGCTACTACTGAGTTGTACTATCAGTGATCTTTCTATGCCATCTGAGGAGCTCTGTCCCATCTCCAGCAAATAGTCACTCACTCTAGTGGTCCCCACAGCTGAACCAAAAGCTCATCTAACTGGGCTTTTCAGGTGCGTATTCAAATACAAGCTGTTATTCGTGTTTAGACTATTGGATCGTGTTTTCCATGGCATTGCATCTTCTTTGGGAAACACTGAGTTGTGAAAATTTATATTTGACAGCAGAAGCTACATTCAAGTCTCCACTCTGCCACTTCCTTGATGGTGTAACCATGGCAATATGGTCTCAGTCTTCTGAGCTTTAGTTTTGTTGACTGTCTCATGGAAAACAGTACAGGTTTGAATGACATAAAAACAGTGAGGAAAGTTTAAAGTTACAGAGAAGTCCTGGCCAAAGCTCCTTCTTGTGTTTTATCTCTAGTACTGTAGCATCAAATGGAATCATGTCATCATCATCATCATCATCCTTATGAGACAGGTCTCTTTATGGCCTCAAACTTGGGGTAATCTTCATGCTCCTGAAGTGCTGGGATTGTGGGTGTACCAATATTCCTGGCAAAATCTTAATATGTGGATTTGAAGTCTGGCCCCACGTCTACATGAATGATTGCAGCTAGATAAGACAGTGACAATACCTGATCCTTTCTCTAGCAGTAGTATCTCTGACCAGAACATCAAAGCTACAGAGAGTGTCAGTGTCACAAAGTCCTGAAATGAAGATACAGAAGTTAAATGCAGCACTGGGGAAGCAGAATTGAGCCTTCTGGCTCTGTATCCTTCCATGGGGCTTTACCATATGACTGTGGAAAAAATAGCTGATTGTTTGAGCCCAGGAACAAATGTATCCTGTGGAAGAGCTCAGTGCTTCTCTCACCAGACAGCATGAACACAGAACTCAACACCAGAGCTGATGTAAGAGGCAGGAGGAAAGTGATAGTCTCAGATAGACTCCAAGACTAAGCCTGGCTTCATTCTCTATTTCTGTTACACAGTTTCTCTATCTCGTCTACTGCCCAAAGGAAACCCAGGATCCAGAGTCCCCTAGAATTCCTTAATTGCTTATTTGTGTAGACCTAACTTTAGAATTGTGTGTGTGTGTGTGGGGGGGGGTAGACTCATTGCTTTTTTATATTTCTATCTTTGTAGAGCCAACAATAATAAAAACGAAAGGACCTTATTTGCTGATCTATACTAAATTAAACCTGTACAAACCAACCCAATAGACAGTTTATATAACAAACAAAAGAAAAGTCATTTATACAGGATGGGAGTGCAGGGGCAATGTCTGCTCTTCACCTCTCTTCACTTGTCTGAAAGAGGAGAAGCCAAGTACCCAGACTTTCCTTCTCAAGTGGAGAAGAGGTGGCCAGGTCAATCCTGACTATGGGTTTCTCCCCTTTCTACTAGAAGGAAAAAAAATACTTTTTTGTTTGTTTGTTTGATGCTTACATTTGAACTTTTAATACAGTCAAAGCTTCCCTGAGGGGCTTCAAATCTCCTGCATTTGAACTCAACGTGTGTTCTTCTGTAAAATGCCCCCAGGAGTGTGTTTACAGCTGAGGTCAATGTCTCCCACCCCAACCTCCCCTCACTAAAACGTGCTAGGAGACTGTGAGATCTGACGTTAGACAGTGTTTGTATTTGACATACTCGCTGCTTTTGTCTGTGAACAGCTAGCTCACTGGTTTTATTTTGTACTTTATCTTTTTCCCAATCAATAAAAGTGTATTACTGGTGCTTAAGATACTACAGTGGATACTGAGGCCAGCAGACAGTACACGCTAATCAATTTTTAATTATGGCTTTAATTTTACATGATATCATTTAATTTTATTGGATATATTATAGTAAAGCTGTCAGATTAGAGAATCTATTTTCCGGACCTGGGGTAGGGAGCATCTGCCAGAGCCGCATGTAGCACGTGATATCTTGAAGATGCTCACAAAAGATGGGCATCATGATGTGCGATGTGCATGTTGTGTTTGTCAGTGGCATCTGTGCCCAAGTAGCTGGAAAGACCTCCTCACTGACAGCATCTGAGCCACTAACACTGCCTTTTAGAGCAGCTATGAAACCACATGAATGGTGGTTTGCACACTGAGTCTGGTACCAAGATCGTTTACAAATACAAATGTCTTGATTACCTCAGTTAAGTGTTTTTTCACTCGCTGAATCTCAGATTGTGCTTTGGTTTAAAAGAAAAAAGTGAAGATTGTATTGTTGTCTACTTTATAAGAAATGTAAAAGGGCAACTCAATCTAGGCTGTGATTGTCCCATTAACCCCCTACTACCAAGTGTGTATTTGTGTGTGTGTGTGTGTGTGTGTGTGTGTGTGTGTGTGTGTGAGAGAGAGAGAGAGAGAGAGAGAGAGAGAGAGAGAGAGAGAGAGAGAGAGAGAGAGAGAGGTGAGCAAGAGAGATCGAGGAGTTGGTGGTGCCTTGCCTTCAACTCTCACATCCTCCCTCAGCCTCCATTTGACTTGCATATTGGCAGCTTTCATGTTACACCTACCTTACCTTCATCTACAGAAGCTAGAGACATGTTTGTGGTACCCAAGAAAATGCCCATGACCACTATTAAGCTGAAGAAATGCCTATTGAAAACTGACCTTATGTGACTTTCTCTCTGTGGTCCAGCTTCCTCTGTTTCTTTTGAGGTTCTGCTGGGTGTGTTTTTCTAGTATATCTCTTGCAAAGACCTTGGCTTGGGATGAACAAATAAAAGCACAAGACAGAGAGAAAGTGCTAGGAGATAGATGGTGCTATGGACTGAGAGAAATCCTTATCTGACCACAGGTAAAAGGGTGGAGGTTTTTTTATATAAAGTGTGTGTGTGTGTGTGTGTGTGTGAGAGAGAGAGAGAGAGAGAGAAGAATGCTAAGGATTGTTCCTTCAATGCATCAGGCCTTAGAGCCAATGGATACAGAACCAAGTGTGATAAAACAGCATCAGAATATCACCTGATTAACTACTAATAATGGTGTTGTCGGTGAGAATCTGTATTCCTGTGGCAGATCTCCTTGCTTGAATTTCCAGAGCTGGTCACAAATGCCACTTGTCATCAACCATTAATCAAATAGAAAGGGTTCACCCGATCAGCAGTCAGGATGCATAACTTCCTGAAGTGGAATAAAAATGGAGTAACCAACCGCATCAATGCATCTGGCATTTCAAAATGGCAGGGGAATGTGAACAGTTGCTCACTGTCTGAGTCTCTGCTGTTTCATGTCCACTAGGCAGTGGGAGCACGCTGCTCTGACTCAGAAGCTGGAGTATCTTTCTTCAAGAGATTTTCAGCAGTCATTTTTAAGCAGACCTAAAGCTTATCTGAAAGGCATCAAAACTGGGGACTCATGATGTTGCCTTGTGCCTGTTGATCTCCCTCCATCTGGCTCACACATCACCATATCTAGGAAGGCTCTGAACTCATACACAGAAGTCATTTTCTTCCATCCTCCTTGCTGACCTTACTTTTATCCTTCTTGTGGGACTTGGAACTTACTTTCATTTAACATGATGCATGCATTTATGTTTCAAATGAAACTTATTAATTCATCTGACCTGCTTAGTTGTCACCTGAGAATAGGGACCTTCAGTTAAGGAATTGTCTCCAGCAGATTGCTCTGTAGGTAAGTCTGTGGGTATTTTCTTGATTGGTGTAAGAGGGCCTGTTCCTGGGGAGGAAAGTGTTTATGTGGCTTACACATCCTAGTCACAGTTGATCATTGAGGAAGCCAAAGCAGGAATTTAAGCAGGAAAAGAGGCATGGGGTACGAAGGAGTGCTTCTTACTGGTTTCCACTGCATGGCTTTCTCAGCCTGCTTCCTTATACAACTCAAGACCACCTGCCCAAGGATGGCATCCCCCATGATGGGATATGCAAACTTGGGCACCATGCATTCATTCACTAATTACAGAGTGCATTATATGGTCAAAGTGCCACCCATCCATCTTAATAAACTGTCTTACTAGGTTTATTAAGATTCTGTTATGTGTCTCTGTTCCTTTGAGCACACTGTGGCTGGAAATAACTTGAGGGGAGGGTCGTAGACAGGTAGTTCTTGGCAGTGACAGAAGATGCTTAATGAGAGTAACAGTCCTCAAATAAGAAGTATTGAAAATGCTGGGATCTGAAGATAAGAAATGGTTTAGGAAGAGAAAGGATGGCCATTGATGTGGGAAGAAGAACAAACCATGGAGAGATGGAGACTGTGGCTGAGAAATATCCTCAAACAGGGAGGACAGTGATTGAGAGTTCCCAAGTGACCTAGGAACACTTCCAGGCTCAATCTCAATACCAATTTTATCCCCATTTTCTATATGAGGAAAAGTGAGATACAGAGATTGACTTGTTCAAAGTCATTCATCAAGTGAATTAAGTGGCTAGGAAGTCATGCCTTTTTGGCTGCAGCATTGGACACCTACAAGGCAGCTCTGCTTCTCTCTCTCTCTCTCTCTCTCTCTCTCTCTCTCTCTCTCTCTCTCTCTCTCTTTCTCTCTCATTCACTCTTTCTCTCTCACTCACTTGTTCTTCCTCTCACTTTTACTCTCTGATGCACACACACGTGCACATATGCACATACACACAACACATGCACACACACACAGGCATGCACATTTGTGCAGAAATCAGACTGAAGATCAGAGACACATAGCAGGCTGAGAATGAGCTAAACATAACTCATGATTGAGAAACCAGCTTTATCTAGGACATATAGGTCTTTTCAGGGCTCAGGATAGAGCACTACTCCAATCACATGCTATCTGAGCTGTTTCAGCATGGTGGCATGAGGCAGTCATCATACTTTGAATGTCTGCCTCAGGTTGTTACAGTCCCTAAGGACACTCAGGACTGTGTGCCAGACTAAATTAGTTTTTCATTGTTATGACAAAATTTCAAGTGGCTTAAGGAAGGTAAGATTTATTTCATCTTTTAGTTTCAGATGATATAATCCAAGAATGGCTGTCTCCATTGGACTGGCCATTACTGTGCAAGGTTGTTGAAAATACAGAACTCTCAGTGTCATGGGAGCCATGAAGTAGAGACAAGAAGGATCTGGGAACAAAATGTGCTGCTCAAAGATATGCTGCATCTCTTCAGACATGATGTACACATCAACTGTGATGAGCTCTGATGTGTGGCTTTTTCTGAGGAGCCACGAACAAATGTCTACTTACCCCAGATAGGGCATCAACAGACATATCTGAAGCTTAGTGAACCAGTGGGTTTACTGGGGATTCTTAAAGGAGTGAGACAGATTGCCTGCAGAAGCAAAGATGACTCAAATACAATTGCATCATAGACAAGTCTACCCACAATAGATTCCTACTCACAAAACCCACATTCTTGAAGCTGTCAGCATAGCTTACAGACAATCAGAGAGGCTGACCTCCCTGCAATTGGTACCACTAATGGAACCTCAAAGAAAGGCCTTGTGAATCTAACATCTCAGGAACTTCCTGAAACTTTGAGCATTAAACCCTGAGTCTAGTTAATTTGCTGCCAACAGGAAACATAACAATTCTGAGGAAATAGCGACACCATAAGCTTGTTCAGCTAGGGACTCAGATGTAAATTACTACTTGGAAACAATTAGCATCTTCAAAATATAGCCCGATTAATGAAACTACCAGATGCTGTCAATACAAGATACACTGGGGTCATTTTATCACTAAATCACAGCAGGACCCAAACTCAGGCTCTGTTACCCTTGTGTTTGAACATACTTCCATAGGTGGGTGAAAAACTTTCTCTGTTGCAGGGTCATTTTACACGGAAAGGAAATACCATGTAAAGCAAGACAGATGGTTTGGGCACAAAACTGAAGAATGACAATTGTGAGAAAAAAAATGTCCCCTTTCATTTTCACTCCAATAGGAGTGTTAGCTCATGTTTTGGTACCAAGCAAGGCAATAGAACAAAGATGAGACTCAGCCCTTAGCTAGGCTCATGGGGAAGATTTTACTATTGTTATCAGTATTGTGGTTCTCATAAATGGCCCTTAGGGGACTGTTATTTGAGATTTAAGATAAGAAGAGTAAGTTCAGTAGGCCGGAGAGCAGAAGAAAAGAAGCAATTTTACAGATGTTGTGGGATGAAACCCCAGCAGAACCATGGAAGAGAATGGCTCATATAATTCAAACCAGAAAAATATAGGACCAACAAAATAGCTTCAACTAGTATAGCTGCTGTAGATGCCTGCTAACTGTCCTCTGCTTCAGTACAATGATATCTCCGTCGTATTAGTCTTACAGAATCAGCTGTTCCCATGATGCATCTGACACCATGACACTTGTGAAGCCCTACATAAAGAGTGCAGGAAAGAACAATCCTGGACAATAAAAGAACTTAGGGAGGAAACACCATCCCTGACCCCAAGCTGTACTACAGAGCAATAGTGATAAAAACTGCATGATATTGGTACAGAAACAAATGTTGATTAATGGAATCGAATCAAAGACCCCAAAATAAACCTATACACCTATGGTCACTTGATTTTTGATAAAGAAGCTAAAACCATACAATAGGAAAATGAAAGTATCATCAACAAATGGTGCAGGACTAACTGGATGTCTACATGGAGAAGAATGAAAATAGATCCATACTTACCACCTTCATGAAACTCAAGTCGTAATGGATTATGGACCTCCAAGCAAGATACATTAAATCTCATAGAAGAGAAAATGGAAAATACCATTGAATAAATTTATAAAAGAGACAGTTTCCTAAACAGCACACTAGTGTCTCAGGTTCTAAGACCAACAATTGATAAATGGGACCACATGAAACTGCAAAGCTTCTGTAAGGCAAAGGACATTGTCATTTGGGTAAAACAGCAGCCTACAGATTGGGAAAAGATCTTTACCAACTCTACATCTGACAGAGGACTAATATCCAAAATTTACAAAGAACTCAAGAAGTTAGACCCCAACAAACCAAATATCACAATTAAAAAATAGTGTACAGAGCTAAACAGAATTCTCAACAGAGAAATCTCAAATGGCCAAGAAGCACTTAAAGACATGTTCAAAGTCCTTAGTAAACAGGGAAAAGCAAATCAAACCATCTCTGAGGTGCCATGTTACACCCATCAAAATGGATAAGATTAAAAACAAAACAGCCCAAGTGATAGCACATGCTGGCAAGGAAGTGAAGCAAGGGGAGCACTTCATTGCTTGTGGGAGTGCAAACTTATACAATTACTTTGGAAATCAATATGGCAGTTTCTTAGAAAGCGGAATAGTTCTACCTCAAGACCCAGCTATACCACTCCTGGGCATATACCCAAAAGTTATTCCAACAGCCCCACAAAGACACTTGCTCAACTACATTCATAGCAACTTTATTTGTAATAACAAGAAATTGGAAACAATGTAGATGTCTCTCAACTAAAGAATAAATAAACTATGGTTTATCTACACAATGGAGTGCTATTCAGCTATTAAAAACCAAGACATCATAGATTTTGCAGGCAAATGGACAGAACATGAGAATTTAATCCTGAATGAGGTAACCCAGTCTCCAAAAGACATGTTTGGTATGTACTCACTTATAAGTAGATATTAGCCATAAAATAAAGGCACCATGTTGCACTCTACAGATCCAAAGAAGCTAAGCAAGAGGGAAGGCTAAGCAAGGAAGCTTGAATCCCAGTTAGAAGGGAAAATAAAATAGTCATAAGAGGCAAATGGCAAGAGGAACTTGGGATGGAGTGGGGATGGGAGAGCAATGGGAAAGGGGTTCAGGATCAGGTGTGGGGAAGGACAAGAGAGATGGCTAGATGCCCATGAAAATTAATGTAAATCTACAACTGACTGGGGTGAGGAGGTGGGGGACATTTCTAGGACAAGACAGAAACCTGGGATAAGGAAGACACCCAAGAATCAATGGGGGTGACCTTAGCTGTGACTCACAACATTAGGAATATTGAACTGAAGAGACTATCTCCTGTGTTCAGGCAGGAACCGCCATGGAACAATAGGGACACCAACCCACCCAACAAAACTTTCAACCCCAAACTTTATCTACAAGAAATGTGGGCATGGAGAATGGATCAGAGACTGAGGGAATGCCCAACCAATAGCCAGCCCAACTTGAGACCCATCATATGGGCAAGCACAAATCCGTAACACTATTAATAATACTTTTACGCTTGCAGACCGGAGCAAGGTTCCTGAGAGGTTTCACCCAGCAGCTGACAGATACAGACACTCACAGCCAAACAGTGAATGGAGACTTTTTGGAAGAATAGGAGGAAGGATTGTGGGCCACAAAGGGGATAGGAACTCCACAGGAAGAACAACAGTCAATTAACCTAGGCCCTTGGGGCTCTCAGAGTCTGAACCACCAACCAAAGAACATACTTAGACTGGACCTAGGCCTCTATGCACATATGTAGCAGATGTGCAGCTTGGTCTTCATATGGGTCCTAAACAACTAATTCATGGGCTATCCTAAAAGCAGTTGCCTGCACATGGGATATGTTCTTCTAGCTGGGCTACTTTCTCTGTCCTCAGTGGGAGAGGATGCCTAGCCTCATAAAGACTTGATGTGCCAGGGTGGAGGATGTAAGTGGCACCTGCTCAGAGGGGAAGGAAAGAGGAAGATGGGAGGATTGCGGCAAGGGGTGACCTGGAGGGGGGCAGTGAGCAAAATGTAAAGTGAATATGTAAAAAAATAAAAATAAGACAAAAACAAAAACAAAACAAAAATACAGGAAAGTACACCCTACTGGTGAGGTCCTCTGCTTTCATCTGACTTGGCTCATAAATGACCTTCTCTTATAATATCCTGGGAGAGTCTGCAAGATAACCTATCCAAACCCCTCTAACAATCCCAATGCTGGTAACTCCAGGAGGGTGCACTTTCACTGTGCCTTAAACTCTCTCTCTCTCTCTCTCTCTCTCTCTCTCTCTCTCTCTCTCTCTCTCTCTCTCTTTCTGTCCCCCTGTCTCTCTGTCTCTGTCTCTGTCTCTGTCTCTGTCTCTGTCTCTGTCTCTGTCTCTGTCTCTGTCTCTCCTTCTTACCTTTTCTTGTCTCAGAATTCGTTTTCTGCTGATAATGAGATCAGAAACACTGGTAAAGTCTCAGCCTGCAGACTCTAACTAACCCTTCTTGAGACCACTTCAGTAACTCATCAACTCATTAATGGCAACAGTGGGGGAGATTCTATATTCTCTCTCTCTCTCTCTCTCTCTCTCTCTCTCTCTCTCTCTCTCTCTCTCTCTCTCTCTCTCTCTCTCTCTCTCCTTCTCCCTCTTTCTCCCTCTTCCCCTCCCCCTCTCCTCCCCTCCCCCTCCTGTCTTTCTGTCTGTCTGTCTTTGCTTAAGATTTTGTTACTTTAATCTATGAAATAAACAGTGGACATATGAAAAAAGGAGCATACACATTTCATTGTGTGCCTCAGGAACAGGAGTGTTAGATTCAAAGAAGGATGGACTAGCAGATTTCTACATAGAGGTTAGAGGGTTTGGGTCTTGGGGCTCTGGCCAGAAGAGAGGTAGCAGAGGTTTGGGAAGCCAGTACATACCTTGAGCAAGGGCTGTCTTATAAGCAGATAAAATCATATGTAACAGACACCCGTGTTCACCTCCAGCTTTGAAAGACTTCAGATCCTATCTCTTCTTCCTCTGGAAAGATCCTTTGTAAGCAGAGTGAAGAGAGGCTGTCAGAAAAGCCCCTGTTTGAGTTTGATGTTTGCTTTAATGTTGTATACAATAGTTATCATTTTGTTTTGTTTTAGATCAAATTTCTAAAAAAAGAAAAATTGTGTGTGGTGTTTGTGTGTCTGGCATATAAGCATGGTGCATACATGTGAGTGTGCAGGTACATGCCCATTGAAGGCCAGAACAGGCCACCAGATGTCTTCCTCTGCAGCTTCGTACCTTATTCTCTTGAGACAGGGTCTCTCATGGAACCAGAATCTCGCCATTACAGCTAGGCTGGCCAGTCAGCAAACTCTCAGGGGCTTTGCCCACTAATGCTAGGGTTGCAGGCAGTCACAGCTCTGCCTGGGTTTTTACATGGGTGCACAGGTATTTGGACTCTGGACTTCATTGCTTGTACAACAATTGCTCTTATCCTCCAAGCCATCCTCCCCAGTGTTAGAAATAGCTCTCTTATTAAAAAGAGATTTAGGGCCTATTTCTGTTGTCTACAGGTATCTGCACTTTCTCTCAATAGCCATTTCAAAAGGCACCAAAGAAATGTATTGGGGTGGGCATTTTGCTCTCCTGCAGGAGTCAGTATGAAGAGTTGAGATAAGACTTCTTGGTATAAAGCCTGACCCACAGTAGGAACACACAAAGGCTGTTTCCAACACTTTGAGCAGGCATAAACCTCCTGCCTTCATCAAGCACTGACCTTGGCCAAGCATTGTGAGTGGTTGGAAGTGCCTGCCAGGGATGGCTCCTTTAGTGGAGCCCTGCCAGCTTTGACAATGCTACTGGGATGTGTTCTTCAGTCTGACAAACAGCTCTGAGTGATAAGCATCCCTGCCCAGTTTCTTGCAGTTGACATACAATGCTGACTTGAATACAGCTAATTTTGAAAGGAAAGGATTATACAAGGATATTTTTCCTCCCTTAGAAAATTCTAGAGTGAGCCAAGACCCTGTTGCTTAACTAACATGTTGGTGCTGCATGGGATCCAGGTGGTAGGCACACGAGCATAATATCTATGGTCGTTACTGCCAATTCTCCACTGCTAAGTCACACTCTGCCTACACCAGCAGGCCCAGTTCACAGTGCTTGGCAGAGCCCTGGAAAGCAAGTCCATGTTGATCATTTGCTTTCATGTTGTTGTGGCCAAATACCTTCCAGATGCAACTTATTTGTAAAGTCTATGTGGTGTAGGTGTGTGTGTGTGTGTGTTGCAAAAACTTAATTGTGTGAGTTGTATATACATGTGCCTGAAGGTGAATTTGTACAGATGACTGTGTGGAGGCCAGAGATTGGCATTAGATGTCTTTACTCGACTACCATTTATCTTTAAAATCTTTTAGATTTATTTATCTAACATTATGAGTGTGTTTTCCAGTATGTATGTGTACCATGTGTGTGTGGAAGTTGTAAGATTCCCTGGAGTTCCAGATGGTTGTAAGGTGCTAGGAACTAAACACAGGTCTCCTGCAACTGAGTAGTAAATACTCTTAACTGCTGAGCCATCTCGCTCGCTAGCCCCTCTACTTTTATGTTTTAGGACAGAGTTTCTCAGTAGACATGAAGCGTCTCAATATGTCTAGACTGGCCAATGAGGTTTCAGAATCCATCTGTCTCTGCCCCTGCGCTATGCTGAGGTTATAGGCATATGTCACTCTGCCCTAGCTTTTAAAAACAGATTCAGGAGATTTGAACTCCAGTCTTCATGTTTGCACAGCAGGCGCATTGCATCTCCCAGCCCTGTGAGAAACTATTTTCAGGGAGGAGGAACCTCTGAGGATGCTAACCATCATGGTAGAGAAGACATGGCTGTCAGAGTGGGTCAGTCTGTGACATCAGGGGCTTATCACTAAAGTATCCTCACATTTTTATGGATTGGAAAGCAGATACTTATAAGCAGTTATGAACCACTCACTATGGGAAGCTGAAGTTAGCTCACTATGGGGAGCTAAAGTTAGCTAGGTTCATAACCACCTACCATAGGTGCTAGGAACTGAATTTGTTCCTCTAGAAGAGCAGCAAGCAAATCAGCCCTGAGGCATCTCTCCACCTTCAAATTTCTTGATCTCAGTATGAGCAAAGTAGCAGGATGGCATAATCAAAACCTGCTGATTAAAAAATATGCTGAGAAGTGAGACCATTCTAGGTAGCCCACCTTTCACCAGCTCTCTGAAAGGTTGCACTGCTTCCTAAATCATTGGCATCCTATGACAAGCAAGTGCACAAACACACAGCATTGAAATCCTAAAAGCCATCTTTTACCATACAATCGACCAGTATCTTTGTGTGGGAGCTCTGTATTAGAAACAAGGGACCTGTAAGGAAGAAAATGGCACAGCCACAATATGGAGAAAGTCAGGGTAGTCCAATACTCACTGTAGAATGACACAGAAAAGTAGATACATGCATGCATTCACGGCTTTCCTGCCTGGTTAAACTCCTGAAGCAAGCGGCCACTTTATGCATCTTTAAGAATGCGGGTTTACATTTGGAGGCTGATGTAGACACCATTGCATATGCCAGCAAGATTTTGCTGAAAGGACCCTGATATAGCTGTCTCTTGTGAGACTATGCTGGTGCCTGGCAAACACAGAAGTAGATTCTCACAGTCAGCTATTGGATGGAACACAGGGCCCCCAATGGAGGAGTTAGAGAAAGTACCCAAGGAGCTAAAGGGGTCTGCAACCCTATAGGTGGAACAACAATATGAAATAACCAGTACCCCCAGAGCTCTTGTCTCTAGCTGCATATGTAGCAGAAGATGGCCTAGTCAGCCATCATTGGGAAGAGAGGCCCTGGGTCTTGCAAAGTTTATATGCCTCAGTACAGGGGAACACTAGGGCCAAGAAGTGGGAGTGAGTGGGTAAGAGAACGGGGGTGGGAGGAGGGTATGGGGGACTTTCGGGATAGCATTTGAAATGTAAATGAAGAATATACCTAATAAAAAAAATGGAAAAAAAAGAATGTGGGTTTGCAGCCCCATGGAGAGAGCAACAGTGTCAACAGGCCGGATGCTCTGGACCTTCCAGGGACTGGACCAGCAGCCAAAGAATACACATGGAGCGACCCATGGTGGTGGTCATATATGTGGCAGAAGATGGCCTTGTTGGACATCAGTGGGAAGAGAGGTCATTGGGTCTGAGGATGCTTAATGCCACAGTGTAGGGGAATGCCAGGGCTGGAGGATGGGAGTGGGTGGTGGGGTAGCACCCTCATAGAGGCAGGGGGAATGGGATGGGGGTTTCTGAAGGGGAGACCTGGAAAGGGGAAAACATTTGAAATGTAAATAAAGAAAATATACAAGAAAAAAAGGGGAAAAAAGGAATATAATGGACAGGGATAAAAAAAGATGTTGAAAAAGAAAAAAAGAAAAAATTAAAGATATATACTATTTTTGAGAATTCTAGACATTTGGGCAATTAAGTAATACTCACTACTAATTGGGCAAAGGTACTCAAAATCTACAGTCACAGAACAATGATCCTCGCAACTTCAATAAAACAGATTTGCTCACTCTCTTTTGCACACCTAATTTTTGAAGCACATGCTTTATAATAAATATATTTTGAAAATGTAAAAAACCTATGTGAGTGTGTGTATGTGTGCATGCTCACGCACACATTCGCATGTGTATGCAGGTGCCACGAGAGCCAGAAGAAGACATCGGATGCCCTGGAGCTGGAGTTACAGGCATTTATGAACCACCTAGCATGGGTGCTAGGAAGCAAATTTGATCTCTAGAAGAGCAACGAATGAATTTAGCCACCCCCAACTTTATAGATCTTGGCATGAGCACAGAGGAGGGATGACATGATGGCTATGCAATGAAAACCTGCTGATTAAATTTTCAAGCACCCCACAGTGGAAGCAATCCCAGATCTAGAAATCATGAAGACCAGATGAAGGACACCTTATTAAAAGAAACTGGCCTTTCCCAGAAGATTTGCCACATGATCTGTGAAAATCATTACCTCTCGTTTAGGTTAGAGAATCAGCTTAGATATCCAGCAAAAAAGGTGTGGATAATGAAAATATGAGGTTTGTGTGTATGTGTGTTTGTGTGTCTTTATGTGCATATGTATATGTATATGTATATGTATATGTATATGTATATGTATATGTATATGTATATGTATATGTATATGTATATGTATATGTATATGTATATGTATATGTATATGTATATGATGTGTGCACCTGTATATGCATGACTGTATGTGTATTTGTGTATCATTATGTTTGTGTGTATGTATGTGTGCATGTGTATATGTTTGCATATGTGTATGAATGTGTGTATATGTGTTTGTGTGTCTTTATGTATGTATATGTGTGTGTGCATGTGTATATATTTGCACATGTGAATGCATTTGCATATATGTGTGTTTGTGTATCTTTATGTATCTATGTATGTGTGCATGTGTATTTGTGTGCATGTATATGCATTTGCATGTAATGTGTTTGTGTGTTTTTATATATGTATGTGTGCATGAGTGTGTGTGTGTGCACATGTATATGCATGTGTGTATGTATGTGTGTTTGTCTGTGATCATTTATGTGTAAACATATTTTATTCAGCCATAAAGAACATTGAACTGTCATTTTCAGTAAAATGGCATTTGTGAGTCTTAGAGTCACTTGTGACTACTGGATTTTATATAGTAAATAAAACCACATATAAAACAACAAAACATATATGACATAAGATAAAAGTAAAATTATATATAGGAAAGAAGAGAACTAATGGGAGAAGGAGCAGAAAAGAGGAAAGGGTGGGAGAGTGTGCTGGCTAGTTTTATGTCAATTTGATACAGATTTGAGTCACTTTGGAAGAGGGAATCTCAATTAAGAAAATGCCCTCATCAGATTGGACTGTAGGCAAGCATACAATGAATTCTCTAGATCAGTGATTAACGTGGGAGGATGCAGATCACTCTAGGCAATGCCACCCCTGGAAAGTTGGTCTTGGGAGCTATAAGAAAGCAGGGTAAGTAAGAAGCACACTGTGAAGTAAACAGCATCCCTTCATGATTTCTGCATCAGCTCCTGACTTATTTGAGTTTCTGTCCTGATGTCCCTTAGTGATGAACTTATAGGCTATCAGGTAAAATAAACCCTTTCCTCCTCAAATTGCATTTGATTATGGTGTTTAATCACAGCAATAGAAACCCTAAGTAAGAAAGGTGGTGGGGGAGGGGTATGGCCCAAGGACACTGTGTGTATGGAAATGTCCTTATAAAACCATTACTATGTATGATTGTGGGCCAATGAAAAGGCAGTGGAGGTGATAATGACTTTCTGGAACATGACTACTGGCAAACATAACTGGCCTTCCAAAGAGAGAATTCAAAGCCCATGGTGGGATTTCTTAAACATTTGTACAAATTGTCTTGCTGAGGAAGCTGTGCCTCCCCTGGGGCTTGTTCAGAATGACTAGCAAAGCGGTAATGGCCGAGTCATCTGACATGCAGCTGTGGCTGAACAGCACACAGCAGGGAAGCCAGCAGGTCAGCAATGACCTTCTGGCTGGGCAAGGGCCAAGGTATTCAGTTCCCAGAACTATGCATAGGTCACTTGTATCAGAAGTTTGGGCGAGTTTCCAAAACCACAGCCTACTTTGGAGGTTGGGATGGAGGCCAGGTTCATGTGCATCGTCTATCAAGACAAGGTTGTAAAACAAGTCTGCTGGCTTCATACTAGGATAGGAGGGGAGAGTGCAAAAACCAGTGGCAGGCCCCAAAGGATCGTGAAGAATTGAGCAATTAGGAGCACATGAATGGACGCATTTGCAATGACTGTAATAATTATTCCTTGAATTTATAAAACTTACATAACTTTGCATTTCATACATATTACCTCGTTAATTCTCATTGTTTAATAATTTAAAATGGAGTTTCTGTGCATGTAAGTTTTCACTGAGGCTTCATAACCACTCTGGGCAATTTCCACAAGCCCACTGAGGCCTTGGTAGAGACATTATAAAGATTTATCCAATCCATCAAGCCAAAAAAGAGCACACAGAAGAAAATGAACTCGTTTCATCCATCCCACCACCCAACATCAGGAGTGACTCCACTCTCAAGTGATTCTGGAAGGCTTTGCTTGTTTTCCTCCTTCCCAGCTCTCCAGCTGTGGTGTTGGGAGTGGGGCTGACATCCCACAGATGTCTTCAAGGCCGATTCTAGTCGTTGACACCCATTTTGAGCCTAGCTCAAAAGAATTAGCAAACACAAATGTAGTGTTGCATATAATAAATATACTTGATATTTTTATTTTTATTTTTTGCCACAGAACTTCTTTTTCAAAATAAAAAGAATTGGCAATACTGGTTTCATTAAGATCACAGACTAAGCCTCAAATTTGTGTTCCCGAAGATAGGATTTAAGTTTGTTTGTTTGTTTGTTTACTCTGGATATTTAGGGATCATTTTTTTATCTTGCCCTGTAAACCAGGCTGGCCTAGATTTCATAATGTAACCCAGTTTGTCCTCAAACTTTTTCTTTCTTTTCTTGTCTTTTCTTTTCTGTGTTCTTTATTATATATTGATTATCCAGAATAGTGGGGTTTTTTATTGTGACATTTTCACTCTCTCTCTCTTTCTCTCTCTCTCTCTCTCTCACACACACACACACACACACGCGTGAGAGAGAGAGCGCGCACACACACACGTATATATATTTACACACATGTGTATATACATATATATACACATATATACACATATAATACACATGTGTGTATTATATATGTATATGTGTATGTGTATATGTATGTGATGTATGTATTTTATTTATATTCATCCCATTACCATCATGTCTTTTCCCACTCCTGCTAATCCCCTTTTTTTCCCAACCTAGCTCCCTTTGACATTCATGTCTTTTTTGAAGTTTTGTGACCCAACAAATTTAAACCCTACTTATAGAAGGATTCACACTGTGCCAAAAGCTACACCACCGGGGGGAAAACTCCTCCAACAATGATTAACTCCCTATAATCTTCACAAGGAAGTGAGACCTTATGACTCTCTCCTCCTCAGGATGCTTAATGTCCTCATTTTGTATAAGCTGTGTGCTGGTAGTCACATATTTGTGAATTTAATAGTGCCACAGATGCACTATGCCTGGAAGACACTGTTACCCAACATGTCACCCCATTCTCTAGCTCTTACATTTCTTCTGCAGTGTTCACTGGGTTTCAGAGGACATCAGACAGATGTTCCACTTAGGACTGAGCTTTTCATCAGTCCTTTATTCTCAGTTTTTGGCCAAGTTAGCAGCCTCTGAAGTTACCGTTGCTCCCTACAAAAAGAAGCTTCGCTGACCAAAGCTGACGGCAGTGCTAACCTACAGAGACAAACAATTATTTAGAAGGCAGTTTGATGAGTATATCATATCTACTTAGCAAAATAACAGCAATAACTTCCTCACTAGGAGCTATCTCCTCCCTAGTTGTGGGATTTTGACTAGGTGCTCTAGTACCAGACAAGAATTCCCTCCTATGGAGGAAGTTTCAATTCCATAGAAAGCAGTTGCTTACCTTTGACTTAAGAGTCTTTTTCAGTCTGGGATAATCTGCTTTCTCAATGGCTATTTGGTTTGTGATGAGACTAGCAGAGAAAAGCTTTCCATCCCATAGATACAGGAATCTGCACTGGTGGTCTCCTTCTCCTTCCCCTCTTGGTTTCATCTGGACTCCTGCCCCAATCATATGTGATGATGCTGCCCACATGTTAACCTTTAGTTAACAGTTTCTGTAAATTTCCTCACAGACTCACCTGTCTATTCATTTCTTATTCCATTCAAACTGGAGATCAGTGTCAACCATCCTTACTTGGCAGATATGTGTGTTTTCTAGTTCTATGCATCCTTCTAACAAATAACTGGACTCTAAGGAGGAATAAGTACCCCATAAGCCAATGGCTTAGGACTATCAGTGAAAACCCACTAGTTGTGATTATTGTCACAAATGAGGGATAGTGTGTGTGAATAAGCATTTTGCCTATGGGATCAGATTCCGAGTCCAAGCAGGTGGTGTCAGAACTGAAATGAGTTATAGGATAACCAAGTGGTTTCTGCTAAAGAATTATTTAATGTGGAGTATATGGTGGTTTGAGAAGAAATGGATCCCCCCCAAGCTTATATTTTTGAATGCTTGATTTCCAGTTAGTAAAATTGTTTGGAAAGGATTAGGAGGTATGACCTTGTGGGAGAAAGTGCATAACTGGGGGTGGTCTCTGAGGTTTCAAATACCCATGCCAGGCCCAATCATGACTCTCTCTGTGTCTGTCTCTCTTTGTCTCTGTGTCTCTGTCTCTGTCTGTCTCTGTCTGTCTCTGTCTGTCTCTGTATCTCTGTGTCTCTAAGTCTGTCTCCCTATATCTCTCTGTCTCTCAGTTTCTGTCTCTGTGTCTGTCTCTGCCTCTACCTCTGTCTCTGTCTCTGTCTCCTCTCTCTTTCTGACTGTTGCCTGTAGATGTAAAGTTCTCAGCTAATGCTTCGGCGCCATGCCTTTGTGCTTCCTGACATGATGACCACAGACTAACCCTCTGAGACTGTAAGCAAGTCCCCAGCAAAATGCATTGTTTTATAAGTTGCCTTTGTCATAGTGTCTCCTCCCAGCAATAGAATGCTAACTAAGACAGAATGAATAAGTGTCTCCCAATATCTGTCTATAGAAGTTAACTATATGTGATGCGACAATAGAAAAAAGTTTAATATTTTAAAGACCACTAATGACTTTGCAACATGTGCTGAGTGACTATTTCAACCACATGGCACTGAAATCACATGTGTCTGTAGAACATGGACTCCTAAGAGCAACAATTCTGCATCCTCTTTAAAATTTTGCCCCCTTCTACAGTTGATAAAGTGACTGACAGATGTCAGGTGCTCAGCAGATGTCCATCTTCATGAAACCTGCTGGCTTCACTAATATCACTTGAGAACGTGTGGCTCGGGCTACACATCCCGTTGGGAAGAGAGCATTTCTGGCACACATTCTTCAGATTTCCATGCAAAAGTTTGATTGGATGTATTTGGATTGGCTGAGTAAGGGGAGGCAGCTGGCTGGCAGTGTTATCTGTTGAAATAAATATTATGACACCTCGGCAGTGACTTCGCTACCCACCTCAATGTTGTATGTTCCTGAATGAAAGACACACACAGCCTTTACACTTTATTATGCCTTACACAGCTCAATAGCTGGGCCACTGCCTAACCTCCACTTGGTTATTTCCAAGTTATTACTTACTAATTCTATGTTCTATCATGGCTGCTCTGGACCAACAGGGCTGTGCTCTGGATCCTGCTCTCCTGGCTTCTTCACTTGGTGGCCATGCCGTTCTGTCCTGCACTAGTCTCAGCCATGGTGTCTCTCCTCTCTTCTATACTCCCTACATGACAAATCTCTGCCTTCCTTCTCCTCCCAGTCCCAAGCCCAGGAATCCTAAAATCCTGCCTCTGTTTGCTCTGCCCAGCTATTGGCTGTTGGCATCTCTCTTTACAAACCAGAACCAATTGGGGGCAAGTTCCCAGAAGCTACTTGCAGACACTCTGGTACAAACAGTACCAGAACATAATTAGCATTTATAATACATGCAGCCACAGTTATCATGCCAGCTTCTTCCAGGATAGCCAAATCAGAGTCCCATGGGCAATACTGGGTTCAGAAGGGCACACTCTCACTGCTTTCCCACTCCTCTTTATGAGTCATTTTCAGACTGTTTCAAAGGATTCCAACTCCCTGGTGACTTCACACTCCCATAATTCCATCAGGGAGAGAGATTGGCAGGTGGAAGAACACAGGATGTGGTATTAGAATCAGAGCAGAAATAAATACAGGGAAGTATGGGTGGGCACAGGCAGTACTCACTACACCTGCACAGAAGAACCTAATGACATCCTAAGCTGAAACCTTGTCTGTGAGTCCTGCATTCCACCTTTGCACCAACATCAGCAGTATTTGCCTCTGTCTCATGATTCACATCTAGAGGCTTCCCAACAGTGAAGCTTTTGGGGCTCCTAGGGAAAAGGTACAACCTAGCTGGTAAATTTGGTTGCATCTGATCTCTGCCTCTGCCTAGCCACTGGGAGGAGCTGATTTTTATTTATTTATTTATTTATTTGTTTGTTTGTTTATTTAAATTTCAAGTGTTATCCCCTTACCAGCTTCCCCCTCCTGGAAACCCCCTATCCCATCCCCTCCCCTGCTTCTATGAGGGTGTTCCTCCAACCACCCACCCACTCCCACCTCCCCAGCCTCTATTCCCCTACACTGGAGCATCTATCAAGCCTTCATAGGACCAAGGACCTCTCCTCCCATTGATACCTGACAAGGCTGTCCTCTGCTACATATGCAGCTGAAGCCATGTATACTCTTGGTTGGTGGCTTAGTCCCTGGGAGCTCTGGGGGTTCTGGTTGGTTGATATTTTTGTTCTTCCTATGGGGTTGCAAATCCCTTCAGTTCCTTCAGTCCTTTCTCTAACTCCTCCATTGGGGACCCCACACTCAGTGCAATGGTTGGCTGCCAGCATCTGACTCTGTATTTGTAAGGTATGGCAGGGCCTCTCAGGAGACAGCTATATCAGGCTCCTTTCAGCAAGAATTTTTTAGCATCCACAATAATGTCAGAGTTTGGTGACTGTATCTGTAATGAATCCCCAGGTGGAACAGTCACTGGATGGCCTTTCCTTCAGTCTCTGCTCCATACTTTGTCTCCATATTTGCTCCTGTGAGTATTTTGTTCTCTTTTCTAATAATGACTGAAGCATCCACACTTTGGTCTTCCTTCTTCTTGAGCTTCATGTGGTCTGTGAATTGTATCTCGGGTATTCTGAGCTTTTGGGCTAATATCCACTTATCAGTGAGTACATACGATATATGTTCTTTTACCTCACTCGGGATTATATTTTCTAGTTCCATCCATTTGCCTAAGAATTTCATATATTCATCATTTTAATAGTTGAGTAGTACTACATTGTGTAAATGCACCACATTTTCTGTATCCATTCCTTTGTTGAAGGACATCTGGGTTCTTTCCAGCTTCTGACTATTATAAGTAAGGCTGCTATGAACATAGTGGAGCATGTGTCCTTGTTCTATGTTGGAGAATCTTTTAGGTATATGCCCAGGAGTGCTATAGTGGGCCTCCACCTAGGGCAGTTGCCCAGAGTGTAGGGATCCTTCTTCCCAGAGTGTAGGGAACACTTGTCTCCTCATCAACAGGAGTCATTTTCTTCACTGACTAGCAGAGTACCTTTAGACAGATACAGATATGTGAACACACACACACACACACACACACACACACACACACACACACAGAGAGAGAGAGAGAGAGAGAGAGAGAGAGAGAGAGAGAGAGAGAGAAAGGGGGAAACGTTCAAGCAGAATTTAAGTAGTTTTTTGGCATTCAGTTTTGTGTGTGTGTGTGTGTGTGTGTGTGTGTGTGTGTGTGTGTGTGTGTGTGTGAGTTTGGGGGAACGTTTAAAAAAGTTCATTAGCTACTTTCTCAAACAATCTTGAAAACAAAGGTCTATGTGCCATTTACCAGCTGCTGACACTAGAGTAAGCCCACTCCAAGGACAATGAGCAGGGTAAGGCTGGAGACCATCCAGATTAACACAGGAGGCACAGGTGAGGGCTTCTCTGGCCTCCATCACCAGCATCAAGCTCTTAGCTGCCTTGTTTTCCACAGCTATTAACTGAAGTTTCTTTCCAGAACACTCCTCCAACTATGTTAGGTTAGGTCTTAGCTCAAATGTCAGCTTGTCAGAGAGACTGACCCTAGCACAATTGTACACAGCATGCACTCTGTTGCCTGCCTACCTGTGCCCTTCATGGTTTCTGTTTGTTTACCCAACCACTTCATCTACCACCAAGCTTCCCGCTTGCAATGATTACAGAGTCCTTGGAATCCAGAACAGTCTCTGATATACCACAAACATATATAATTTTTCTTAGTTTTGTTGCTGGAGAGTGGGTAACTCAAGCCAGGTAAGGGACCCAACTGCAGGCTGAAGAAGTTAGGAATGGTTTCTATGGGACATGAACATAGGAACACAACCTGACTGGCAAACAGGAGCCTTTCAAAAGTCCAGGTCAAGGTGTGCTAAGTTCTTTCAGTAAGGACAAAGTAGTAAATATTTCAGCCTTTTCTGGAACGTATGATCTCTGCCATATCTTCTTTTATAAGCAACCGAGAAAAAAAAAAACTCTTGAAAAAATATAAACGTGGTTTTGGAACGATGGTTCAGCCATTAAGAGTGCTTCCTGTTCTTGCCGAGGACCTGAATTAAGTCCCCAGCATGCATGCTGGGTGGCTCACAACCTCCTATAACTAATATAGGATACCCTCTTCTGACCTCTCAAGGTACCTGAACTCATGTGCACACACCTGTACACATACACGCATAACTAAAAGTAAAAGTGAAATCTTCAAATTTGTAAAAGAATTCTTGACTGTCTCTTGGTCCACAGACAAAGTTTTCCTTGATATGGAGGAAAAACAACCACTGTGACAGGGAAGCTAGCATAGAGACCCAACTAGAGCTAGGGAGTGGGGACTTAACTGACAGACAGATTGTCATGGTAAGGACAGAGTGAGCAGCATCCAGGGAGAGATGAGAGCAGAGAAGCCAGAGGCAGGAGGAGAGACACTCAGAACCTAGATGGCCATGGTCTGGAATTTCTACTCCATTCTAAATGTGGAGATAATACATTTGAAGATTTTAAATAAGGGGAGAGGAGTACGATAATGTGCTCTGTGTTTTACCAAAAGGCCACCGCGGTGCTGTTTAGGGAAAAGCTTATAGTGAAAGCAGAGAGTCTGTGAGCCTCTGATAGGGTTATGTGGGAGGCAGGTGAGAGATATCGGTAGTTATGGTAATGAAAGGACATGGTTTGACTCGGAACACAGAAGGCATTATGCTCCTGGTTTTGCATCCTATTTCTTTGCATTTAACGTGACTAGTTCCCTGTAGCAGTTAATATCTTTTCTATTCACATTCTATTCACAGGCCTCAATACACTCTATTGGAGAAGTCTCTAGAAAGTACACATCAAGGTTGTTTGCAGTTGTTCTATGTTAGGAATAATCTCACAACATTTAGCTTCTCAACCTGTCATCTTCACCAAGATTTTCTCTCTGAAATGGCCTCTAGTGCTATATGAGGAGTCCTGGATTTTCTGCATTTCAAAAGGAGTCAGAAAAATCAAATTAGGGATATTCCCCTGTGCAGCGGCCCTTCTCTCAATGTCTGGGACCTCTTCCAAGGTCCTCATCAGCATCCCTTTCCAACCAGCATCCCTTGCCCTCTCCACCTAACGCCAAGTGTTTTCTTTTACCATACAATAGCATTTTGGGGTCTTCGCCCCAATTATTATATATCTCAGTTGGTCTCCTCAATTAGTGTACTTAAAAAACATGCATCTATTTTGAATGTTTCTGTCTAAAATCCTCCGTGTTTGAAGACTTAGTATTGGTGCTGTTCTTAAATATCTTTCATGGGACCTTTGGGACCTGGGATCTATTTGGTAGATGTGGATTGGTAGGGGTTGGTCTTGAAAATTAGGCCTGCCTCTAATTCTGATCTAGTTCCTGATTCCTGGTCTACCTAGGTAAGAATAGCTGCCCCTTCACACTCACACTGCTATGGATGAACCCATTCAGTTTCTGTGCCTTCCCGCCATGAAGATACTGTGACCCAGAGTAAACATCTCCCATAAATCACTTTATTTTCAACCTGATAGCTAACAAACAGACTAAAACATACATAAGGGATCAGAATGTGACTTTTCTTACCACTGGCTCTCCTCTCTACCCCTTCAAATGATCCTTAGCTATGCCTATGCCTAGCCCTCTTCTCCACACAAGGCTCTATGCTGTGATTGATCTTCTACAGTGGTTGGTGTGTCCTGTGATTGGTGTGCCCATAACTGCTCTCCTCTGATTGGCTCCCCTGAAGCCCTATGTAGTAGCAACATCACTTAGCACTCTGCCAGTGTGGATTTGCCTGCTGGGCAGCATGTGTTCTATTTTCCCACTGGCTTCCCCTTCCATGTGAGTCTTCCTTCTTTTTATTACCGTTTTCTAAGTTTGTCCCTCCTCAGTGACTGGCATCACCAGAATATGGGTATCTCCCCATACCATTTCCAGTATAACATCTCCACAAATATCAGAAAACAGAAATAACCTCAGTGGTTAAAACCACTTGCTATACAAGCCTGAAATCCTGAATTGAGACCCCCCAGAACCCAATCAAATGCCAGATGCCAGAATGCATTTGTAATCCCAGAGCACCTAAGGAAAACAGGAAGCTGAGAAAAGAGAATCCCTGGAAGCTTTTGGACCATCTAGCTTGACTGAAAAGACTCTGTTTCAAACAAGATGGAAAAGTGATGGTCAGAGCTGGAATGACAATTGGGGTCCTCGCATTTTGGGGACACATGACACCTGTACTTTGACACATGCAAAGACACACATAGACACACACACACACAAATCATAAACAGTACACAAAAATGTTAGCATGTGTTAGAGTGTTCTCTCAAAGTTAAGGAATGGCAGAAACTATAGACCTTGAGAGCCCAAAACTGTGCGTGTGGTATAGCCACACACAGCTCAAAACCAGAAGCCACTAGCATCCCATAGGTGAGAACAGTGCAGATGGTAAAGCCTCGAAGTATAGAACAGTGTGGACATTGTGGAGTCACACAGCCTAGCATATGCAGACACCATGGATCCACCTGGCAAAGGACACTGCAGATTTACCTCAAGCTTTAGGATATGGCTACCCTGAATGGCCTTTCAGACACCTCTCAGAACACAGTCCCTGTTGCCAGGGAAATTTTAGTTACTTCATCCACAGTTCTCAACTGAAAATGTTTAAGTGTTTTGTTCCCTGTGTCAGCCCAGAATCAAGTCTTTGTTGGCCAGGCAGTGGGGTGACAGGTGAGGTATAAACTTGATCATCCCCCAAAGATACTTCTTTAGGACTCTCTTTCCATCAAGAAAGAAATCCAGTCATGTTTGCCTCTAACAAGAGAGTCCTCCATGCCTAGTACTGCCCTTATTGGGACACTGTTTTTCATAATAGATAGAGACAGAGAGTTTGTGTTTTATTAAGTCATGATATAAAGCCAATTAGCAAGCAGAGTGTTCGTCAGCGGCATTAGGCTGAATTGCTACATGCTACAGAGCAGACACATCCCTTGTAGGCTTCATTCCACTTCATCTTCACAGGACTCAACAAGTTTGATTATTGTTCTTTCTTTACAGATGAGCTAGAGAGGTCGACCCAGGATTGCTAAGTATTAAATCAAGACTGGAAAGCAGGTGCTTGCAAGTCTAGAGATCTGTGCAAGCTTCCAGGAGCACAGCCAAGGCTGTCACACACCTCAGGGAGCTGCCAAGAGTTGGAGTCCCAGCCCCTGCCTCAGTTGGCAGTTTGGGAGCTTCTGCAAGTGCCCCAGAAGAGACCCTATAAGTGTTTTTTTTTTGTGTGTCTTCTTGCTCACAAGTGGGTAATTTGGTCTCCTTTCACAACTCAGGTTTGCTTTTGTTTTTTAATTTGAAATAACACCATCCAGTTGGTGAAGCCTACAGGGAGAACTCTTTTATTACTTTTTCTAAATATAATGTGAAAAAAAACTGCTGACCCAGAGCTCTGCAACAGGAACAAATTGTGCAGGGTATTTTAAAGAGGCTAGATGGCCATCTGAGGTTGAAGAAAGGGGGCGCTCCAGCATGTGTTTTCTGGATAAGCTTAAAACCTCTCAGCTCTGCTTTCTTCCTGATACAACCCTCATGTGAGAGGAAGAATGGGCATTGTTCCATGACCTGTTTGAACTCCGTAATGCTGATTGTAAAGAAGAGCATCTAGGCTCACATTCAAGGCTCTTCTTCAAGCACCATCTGAGTCCCCGCTGCATCAGTTAAGGACACTGCAAGCACGGGTTTTGTATGTGCTGTCTCAGGAGGTTGCTGCCCTTCCACATTGTTTGCTGGAGGAATGGAAAAATGAGTTTCTTTTTTGCACACACACCTAGAATCTAGCAATGAAAGGCACATGATGCGTCCTCAGTCATCGATAATATGTATCTGAGTCTCAACTTCTTAAATAGAAATGATAATATATGTAGAGCCTTTAAGCATGCTGTAAGAATACCAGATTATGTATATAAAACATTCATCACATGGCTTGGCAAATTGTAGGCGATTAATTAATGGTTTCTATGATAATGTGCCTCAGAAATAAATAGTTGCAAATGGAACTCTCATTGTTTTCCTTTGGGGAGTGAGATGGTGTGTCCTGGAACTCTGGAGAGGTCAGTCATCTGTATCACCATTTAACTTGCTTATCGATCTTGATCCACTTGCTGATGAGACCTTCTGCAGATGCTGCCCTGGGAGGTGTAATTAAAATCCAAGCAAATCCAAACAGATGCAATAGAGACTAGAGTAGTGAGGGCTGGGGACCAGGTAGAAACAGGTTTGAGAAATAAGAAGCTTGTTTATTGTTATTACTAGTTTCCATGCCTAGAAGAAAGGGAGAAAACATTTTTACTCTTGGACTATTTTGTCCTTCTCATCCCCATGTCACAAAGCTGTCGGGGAACAGTTAACCCCAGACAAAAGGCCCTGGGAGATGCTTTGAGACAAACATGCTTGGATCTAATGTATGGATGTGTATAGAGACAGCCCTGCTCTCAGGGACAGCTTCTCAGTGAGCTCAAACTCTTGGTTTTGCTCTTGTATGTCTGAACTGCTACTCAGGGTTATTAGTTACTTTACTAGCTGCTATAATAAAATATCCAATAGAAGCAAAGGACGGAAGACATGGTTTCATCAAGTTCATTGCCCATTTGGCTCTGCTTATTCTGGGCTTTTAGTGAGGTAAAAGATCACAGGGGTAAAAGCAAAGAAACGAAAATCCAAAGTCTATTAGAAACCCATTCCTTTCAGCTTGGCACCACCTCCTCAGGTTTCTCGAACCTCCATAAATAGCACCAACTGCCAAGGGCCAAGGATTTGGACATGTGGACCAGGGAGCTATATTAGGTGATAACACCCCAATATACATTTTTTTATGATTTTGTATTGGTTATTTTATTTATTTACATTTCAAATGATATCCCCTTCCCCTTTTCCCCTCCACAAACCCCCTATCTCATCCTCCCTCCCCCTGCTTCTACAAGGGAGCTCCCCTACCCATTTACTTACTCCCACCTACGTTGGGATCATTCCCCTACTTGGGCATCGAGTCTCCACAGGACCAAGGAGAATAGAATGTTATTCCCCTTCCCATTAATGCCAGATAAGGCAATGGCTCTTCTCCTTCTGTGTAATGGACAGAGTCACCCTCATCCTATAGATCTGAACTCAAGCATTCTTTGTCCTCAAACTCTCTTCTTGTCTTCTCTCTTAGAACTAGCTCTTCTCTCTAGTGAATGCCCACCACTCCACGAATGGATGGTTCCTTAATTCCAGTGATGGCTCATCTGCAGGTGGTCAATTTTAGTCCACTCAGCCCTCTCCTGCTCATAGCATTCTGCTTGTGTCTGGGACATCTTGCCTCACTCCATCTCAGCTCATGTAGGTTGGGTGGAATTGATCCTGCACTGTTGCCAATGCCATATGTCACCAGAACTAGTCAAATTCTACTTCACAACGATGGGAATTGGTTATATAGAAACCACCCAATAGGGTAGGTTACTGACTTTTTCTTGAAATATTGGCTCAGGAATAGTTGTTCCAATGAGTTACAAGAAATTGTGCTCCCATACAACCAGTTTCAAGAGAAGCAGGAAGAGACATGAAGTGGGTTCCAGGCCCTTCTATGATCTGTTAGCACCCATGCAGCCAGTCCTGTGAGTTTGAGGCTGTATCATTAATTAAGACTTTTTTTTCTGAGTGTGGCACTACTGTATTTGTCCACTGGTATGAATTTAGGCTCTGTCACTTGCAGAGGGAGTACTCAACCAATGACCTTGATCCATGGCGGGTACCCAAGATGTGAGTGAGGATACAGTCTACAAGGCAGACAGCTACATTCCCTTCCTCAGGGCCAAGGCTTTCATTCCTTTCTCTCTGCTTATAATGTGTTCACTAGGTGGGTATGTCTGTGTGCAAGTGCCCATCCTCTGTGCTGTTTGCCTTGCTGGGCGCCTTGCTGCCTTACTGTCCTAGCTCTCTCAATATCTTGGAAATTTCTTCAGAGGATGAATAGAAAACCTATACCTTAAATAATGTATCCTCACCCAACTCCCTTTTTTTTGTGAAAATGTGTTTGTGTGTGTGTTTTATGCAAGAGTATTGTGTGTATGGGTATGCTGTATGCATGTGTATGTAAATATGTGTGCATATATGTGTATGGTATACATGTATGCATATGTGTAAGTATGTGCTGTGTGTGTATGTGTGTGATTTATATGCATATGTGTGCTTGTATGTGTATGTGATATGTGTCTATTTATGTGTGACATGATGTGTACACGTGTGGTACATGTATGTTATGTGCTATGTGTGTATGTATGTGATGTGTATGTTATATGTGTATGTATCCATGCAATATGTGTATTTGTGTGCAGGTTTATGGTGTGTGTGTGTGTGTGTGTGTGTGTGTGAGAGAGAGAGAGAGAGAGAGAGAGAGAGAGAGAGAACAGTTGTCTATTAGCCATACCTTACAACTGGATAGGAGGAAGACTAGTGTGAGGGTATGCTGCCTTGCTCACTGTGCCCTAATAATAAATACCTCCTGATAATTAATTGTCAAATGTCCTTCTGACGACCAATTCACTGGTGGCCAAATTACAGGATGACATTTTGAGTAATAGGAACCTCTGATAGGCTCTCCTGCATCTGTGCCCTTGAAGTTATGGTTTCTATGTGCCTAGAACATGCTGGCTGCAGCTTCCAGGTAGTGTTAGGACTGCATTGCTCTGGGGTGTAGTGCTTGAGCACCAAGACTTTAAGCAGCATCTTAGGGAGTCAGAAAACTTGAGTGAGTGCTATCTTCAAGAAAGAAGCTGTTACCCAAAATTGGATGGTAGCTTTTTTTCCACTGCTGCTTTTACAAGAATCTTAGAAGCCTTTCAAGAGTGCCACGCCAGGGCCAAAAAGTGGGAGTGGGTGGGTAGGGGAGTGGGGGGGGGAGTATATTGGGGACTTTTTGGATAGCATTGGAAATGTAAATGAGGAAAATACCTAATAAAAATATTAAAAAAAAAAAAAAGAGTGCCACTGGCCGCACACCTCATATGAAGTCCTGGCAAACCAGAAACTGAATTCTAACATCTGGGTCCCTGATCAACTCTCCCTAGGCTCCTCATTCATTGACATTTGAGGCTGACAGAAATGATGACAAATTCAGTAGGAGGTTATAGCCGGGGTAAGAGTAGCAAATACTGAACCTCCACAGTGCTCAGACATGTTCTAAAGTGGCAGGCCAAACTGCTATCCTCTCATGCCAGCAGCTCTTCTTGGGCCTGTCAGGCCCACTAGAGCAGGCAGAATCTTGAGACCCATAGCAAGAGCCCCTTTCCTCCCAGTGTCTCTAGGACATGGTTATACTCCTCATAGCATTAAGTGGGACTACACACCAGAGACTGCTTAGAGAGAGTACAGAACCAGCGCTCTCTCTCTCTCTCTCTCTCTCTCTCTCTCTCTCTCTCTCTCTCATTTGGAAAATGCTTTGGGCACATTCAGTCAAATGCAGATTAAATATATCCCAAATAAAAGTCACATCTGCACTGAGCCTGTCATTGTCCATGTTCTCTAAGCAATATAGTATCACCTCCACTCACACACTGTTTGCACCATGACCGGATTCTTAATAAGCCAAGATTACTTACAAACAAGAGAGTGGTGACAGAAGTGGGACTCAGGGGTAGAGCACTTCTCTACAACACAGAAGTCCCTGGCTTCTAACCCTAGCCATGAAAACAATAAAACTGAAATAAAATCAGCCCCAAACTAAGAGGGTGGAGTAGGGTAAGTGGAAGTGCGGTTGCTTTATGTACAAGGAGAAAGTGGAGACTACAGAGGTGTTTTCTCCACAAGTGTCAGGACATCAAGGGGTGCTCTGAAACAGATCCCCAGTCATTAGCGAGGAGAGAGGATTCTGGATTAGCATTTGACTGTTCTGGATCACCTGTCTTCCCCCTGCTTAAAGTCTTACTTGCTGTGAGCAGTGAGTTATCCTGCTCTGCCGCCTGGTGGCTATTTGGGGTATATTCTTATCATTTTTCAGGAGACTGCTGGAGTGGTACTATGACAAAATCCAGTTTCCTCCAAGTCTGTGGGAGGCTTGATTCTAGCATCCCCATTCCTCAGCCTCCCCCCCCCGCCTTGTCCCCAACACAACACACACTCACAAGTGCAGTCAAACACATATGCACATGCCAATCACCCCTCCTCTTGTTCCTTAAGCTGGATGTGGTCATTTCCCTAACACTAAGTTCTCTGGGCCTTTCTGTGAGTACTTAGGGGTGTGGCTCTATAGAACTGTGGGTGGGTTGTGTTTATGGTGGTCCACCTAGTTGAGATGCTAGAGCTGGAATCAACAGTGTGTGCTATCACCAAAGTGAGTTTGTTATAAGCTTTGGTGATGGGGTTTGAGCCTAGAACCTTGCACATATTAAGAAAAAAGTACCCAGCTCTCAATCAGATATCGTAGGCTATTCAACATCTGTCAAAGTTGGACTGGACTTGGTAGCTTTAGATCAAGGATGGACAAGTGAATAGGTCAGGGTGGGTGCTTCTCTGAGGCTTTCTCTTGACAAAATCCATCTTCTAATTTCAGGTAACGCTATGCTCTCAACCCCCCATTATCCCCTATGGCTACAGCACAAAATCCCTCAATCAAGGCAATGGGAGATGAATTTGTTCCTCACACTTATTGTCTTTTGAGTGCTCACTTCAATTAATCCAGTGCAGTCCTCATTCAGTGACATTGCCCAGGGGATGGGTCGGTATCACCTCTGTGTGGAGAAAGCTGCAGTCTCTTTGAGGAGCAAGAACAAGACTGGAGAGAGAGAGAACAAGTCAGCAAGAGCCGGCCAGGGACCTCCTGCTTTATTCCTAGATCAAATGTACAGCTGAGGGCAAGGAAGAATAGATCTGAGTGAGGCTGTACTGTTGAGCACACTTCCATCCTACCGGCCTTACGACTTTTCTGCCTGTGTCCATGACTAGACACCGACATGTGGAACCTAGAGTCAGTCTTGTGTACATTGCCATGACATGGCTTTGAGTTCCTACAAGTCCATGAGAGAAGACTTGCAATCTAACTGTGTCAAAATGCATTTGCACGGTTGGAAAAACAACAAAACAAAGGAGGAAAGGAATGGAGAAAATGAAAGGGAGGAAGGGAGGGGAGGGAGGGAGAGGGAGAGAGGCTGGCAAGTGGTTAAGAGCGCTCGTTTCTCTTTTAGAGGACCCAGGTTCAATCCCTAGAACCCACATAGCATCTTACGACCTTCTGTAATGCCAGTTTGGACCTCATTTTGCCTCAATGGGTAATGCACACACATGGTCCAGATACATACATACAGACAAAATACTCATCCATATAAACAAAATAAATATATATCTTTAAAAGGTGCATCTGGTCATCTTGGAAATTTGGGATAAGGTTCCAGCGGAGACGTGCTAGCTTAGGCACAGGACTGATGCTCAGTAGCCATCTAAGCAAATGCATCCAGGAGGGATCTAATGGGGGAAAGTGTAACTAATGAAATTAAATTTGAGGAAGAAAGATGAGCTCCGCTAATGATTAATGTTCAGCTTAATAGATCAGTGGGATACGCTGGGTAGAGAAGCTGCCCAGAGGGTTCTGGTCCAGTGCCCACGCAGAGGAAGAACAAAGGGGGAACACTCCCGCTCGCACCCCCTCCGGTTGCAGCTGTTCTCTGGGGAAATACAGTTATTAATTGCTCTGAAATGTCAGCAGCTTCACTTCAAAGTAGCTGCTCCCTCGAAGATGACTTTTAATGGGAATGTTTTCTCTTCCATGTGAAACTGTATTTGGGGGAGAGGGGACAGCAGTACCTAGCACCTTTCCTGTGTACCTACTTTTTACCATGGAGACGTCAGCCCCACTCAACAGTTGAGACAGAGATGCTATGGTTCCTAGCCATGCTTTCAAGAACGTTGGACACCCATGGAGGCATAGACAAGCTTGTAGGATTAAGATTTCCAGTTCCGGGGAACAGAGAGATGAGAGGGTAGAACCCAGAAGTTCTTAGCAGCAGTAATACCTGTAGGCCAAAGGAGCAGGAATGCACATGGTCATCTGGCAGGAACTGGCTCCAGGTTCGGAGCATTGAAGTGGGGCTGGCTGTGTGTGGCTGCTCTTAACTTTCCAAGCACATTTGCTCACCAGGAAGGGGCCACTCCCCCGAGGACATATAGCCCCCCCTCCCTCCATTCCTTTCATGAAGCACCAGGGCCTGTATCGGCTTACATGTTTAGGCTGCAGGACTGAACAAGCTGTCTGGAAGTGGACAGCTGGTAGAGAACTGGGAGCAAGCAGGCCCAACGGCTTGGCAGTGGGGAGGGGGCTTCTCCCCCAGGGGTAGACATCTACATTACAGCCAAATAATCCCCCTATTTTTTACTTTGTCCTATTTAACTCTGCAGTCTTTAAAATAATGTAATCTCTAGGACTCAGTAGCTTCCCCCAAATCCTATTGACCTGTGAGTCGGATAAGAATTGATCTCATTTGTGTCTGAATGAGTGAATGTTGTCTGTGCAAGCACAGACTTCAGGGCCAGGCTGGAATCCAGCAACATAAAAGCAGAGGCCTGTGTCTTGTGGTTACAGATTGGCACGAAAGCTATCTAGCTGGCCATTCTCATAGTCTGTAAGGGCTCTGGGGACGAGGGAGCAGATGCCACAAGTCTGCCTCAGTATTTGTTGTCCAAGAACCTCGTGACCTTGCTGGAGTGTGTCTGATCAGCCTTTCCCCTGTGACTAAATATTTGGTCATGGCAGCAAGAGAGAATTTCATCAGTGGACAGCTCTATTTTTAAGGTTCAGGTTTTTGTTTTCTCTCCCATGAGG
>NW_028227263.1:106875038-107097538 GCF_978045245.1 Mus caroli | reverse complement strand
ATTACAATGCACACAAGGTCCTAGTTCATACAACCCCAGCTTCCCTTAACTAGCTGCTTGCTTAGAGACTGTTTTTATTCAGGGTCTGATTCGGGGGGTGGGGGGTGAGGATTCAGCAAGTGATGGGAAGAGTCATGTAGAAGGAGAGTATGTATGTGACTTACTGGTTTTGCACGACGTCTTATAAGCTATGTGCAATCTGACAGTGGCTCTCTTCCTGCTGTGTCTTTTAATGATGTCTACATTTTGGAATCTGTATCTATTGCCCTATGAACTGCAAACTGAACTAACTGGTGTCAGAGTCCTTCTCAAACCCAGAGTCAGACTTCCATACTTTATGGAAGTAGGACTCTATGCAGACATTAGAATTAAGTGGAGAGCTGGAACACTGTGATAATCTTCGTGAAAATCTACGAACAGCAAGGATGTAAAGAATTAACGGTTGTGGCTAGGCCTTCAGGCTCAGCAAGTAGAGACGTTATCAACCCATGCCTCTGGTGAGCTCTGGCGAGCAGCAGAAGACTTGAGGTCTTGCTGCCCAAGAAGTCAGGAGAGCCAAATCCCTGTTTTGTGGTAGTTGAAGAGGGATGGCCAAGATCCTTCTGTCTTTTGCTGCCTCACATCCCTGGGGACATAACTTGGGTTTGCCTCCAGTCCAAGAGGACTCTGAAAGATACAAACCAAGCGTGGCTGACAATTTTGCCAGGAAGCAACAGATGCTTCACCAAGCTCCCCAGCAACTACTTATTCTGGAGGTAGGGCATAATGGTGCAGCAATTACCTCAACTCCCCCAGTGAGTGGCTATAGGTGTATGCTTAGCATTTCTGAGCCTATGGTGCTTATATTAGTCACTTTTCTGTTGCCATGATCAAATACCCTGACAAAAGCAACTTAAGGAAAAAAAATCTTATTTTGGTCTCTGTGTCAGAGAAATATAGTCTTGGTGGAGAATTCATGGCAAATGTCAAGAAAGTCATGGCAGCATGAGTAAGAATTTGACTGATTACATTTCATCTGCACACAGGTAGCAGAGAGATAAGCCTGCCCCTTAGTGACATATTACCTCCAGTAAGGCTCCACCTCCAGAGTGCTCCATAATCTTGCCAAACAGTACCACCAAGTGAGACTCGCATGTTCACATATGTCATCATGTGAGGGACCCATTTCATTCAAACCAGCACAGGTTCTATCCCCAGCCTTGCAAGAAAACACTTATGCAGACCACACAGCACATTTCTCTCTTGGTACTGACTGGGCATTTGTATGTGTGGCAGGTCTGTCCCTAGGGACATCTGAGTCAATGGTAGACAAGGGCAAATACTCAGTACAGACATCCCCATTCACTGTTTGCTGTTTGGGATTTAACCAGTCTCAACTAAATCCTCTTACCTGGTAAACGGCCCTCCTTACAAATCAAATACTACGCAAATGAATTTTCCTAGCAGACCACATAGACATCAATCCTAAATACCTACTTTTTTTTTTTTAATAGCTCCTCTTACTGTTTGCTAAGATGAAGGTGGCAGAGCAGAATAAGTTCTGCACTGGCATCTGGCAGGGCACTCAGATACTGATAGCTTGCTGTGTCTACTTTCTGGTCTGGGCACATAAGTAAAGAGACTCTGTGTGCTTACCGTTAGGTGTAGATAACTTTGAATGGTTTTAATTCATAGTTTGGATGGTACCCAGGGTCTTGAGCATGTTGTGTAACTACTTCACTATTTAGCCACACTCCTATCTCCTCACTGGGGGATTCAAGCAAGTGCTCTACCACTGAGCCATGCCCTTTGCCCTTTACTAGTAGGTTTTAAGCAAACCATTGAGTCCTACAGCTTAATTATATGTGAATTGTAGGCAATCAATGTACCACCTTGCCATGTTCTGAACTCTTGAGCCAATACATTTTTAAAAAGGAATTCTCTAGAAATGTTTGGGTAGTCCTGTTCATGCTTCTCTATGGAGGAAGGTAATTTTAATGAGGTTTCAAGACTCAGACTGTAAGAATCCACATCAATATCTGATGCATTGCCAGGCAACAGTCATACAAAGAAGTGTATGGAGATGTGTGTGGGATTTGGGCCTTTAGCTTTAAGCTCTGGAGACGAACATGCTGGATGGTATCACTGTGCTTCACTGATCTGCTGCACAGTTGTCTGAGAGCAGAGCCCATAGTTCTACATGATGCATCACAAGTTTTGTGTAAATGCAGTGACCAGTGCTTGTTCCTCTGTAAGGAGGGATCTCGGTGTAGAACTTCCCACAACCTGACTCTGTCTTTATCAACTGCAATGTCTGAAGAACAAACTATCACAGCCCATCGAAACAGCTTGCAACCAACACCATCTTGATATCTGTAAGAAAGAAAATGTAAGGGATGGGTATTAAATGGTAGCTATTTGAGGAAATAATAAAAAATATTTTTAGCAGTGATTGCCCAAGTCTCCACGGCTGAGACTCTATCAGCCTTTCCATTATGAAAGCAATGTATAACTTGCACAGGAAAATGTCCTGCAGCAGAAACTGGGTGCATGAGCTCTCTGTCCAGAAAGAGGGACTTGAGCAGATTTGTTCATGTCAGTTTGAGGATTGTAGAGGAAAATCATCCTGAATATGCAGGTAGGATGCAAAGTAATCTAATAATGAAGGAAGTGGGGTATCTTCGATCAGAAAACCTGTCTGGTAGGTAGTGTTGCAAGTGCCTTGGATCCCAGAGATATCAAAACTTGAGGCTTGCCCATGATTTGCTGAAGATGAGCAGAAGAGGAATCAGGTGATTTAGAAGAGCAGGGCTAAGGCAGTCCTTCAAATTGATTTGTGAAGATGGTTGAGGATGACTATCCCTCTGATGTAAAGAGGACTATCCCTCCAGCCCAAGATCAAGTCTAGAAAACTCTTTGATAAGACCATTAGCAATGTTGATAGGACCCTGATGTCTTTCTAACAGAACCATTGATTCATGCAGTGGAGGGAGACGCCAATCATATGGAGTGTTCATCATCAGAGAGTGGAAAGTGATGTGTCGAGGTACTAAGGCAAAAACAGCCCCGATGTTTTCAGGGAATGTTCATGTACAAGTGGTCCTTAGCTTGGATTCTCTGGGAAGCTCTGGAGTCGGGGCAACAGAACCAGGTTTAAAACACACTACTCTGTCCCTGAGGGAAATTTGGGAAAAAAAAAACAAATAAAATAATAAGGAATGCTAGCATTACAACTGCTAACAAGTGTGTGTGTGTGTGTGTGTGTGTGTGTGAGTGTACATGTATATATTACATCCTGATCACAGTTTTCCCTCCATCCTCTCCTCCCAGATTCTTTTTCTCCCACCTCACCCCAACTCCCACCCAATCCTCCTCATTTTCTCTTCAGAAAAAGTCAGGCATCCCATGGATATTAACTAACCATAGCTTAGCAAGTTGCAGTAAGACCAGGCATCTCCTCTTCTATTGAGTCTAGACAATGCACCTAGTAGGAGAAAAGGGTCCCAAAGTCAGACAAGAGAGTCAGAAACAGCCTCTGCTCCCACTGTTTGGAGTTCAAGAAGGCCAAGCTACACAACTGTAACATATGTGCATAAGTCAGTCCCATGTAGGCTCCCTGGGTTTGGCCTCAGTCTCTGAAAGCCCCTATAAGCCCAGGTTGGTTGATTCTGTGGATTTTATTGTGGTGTCCTTGACCCCTCTGACTCTTACAATTCCTTCTCACCCTCTTCTGTAGGATTCCCCAAGCTCTAATGTTTGTCTGTGTATCTCTACATCTGTTCCCATTAGTTTCTGGGTAAAGCTTCTCTGCTGACAATTGGCCTAGGCAGCAATCTATGAGTGTAACAAAATATCATTAGGAATCATTTCATTGACGTTTTACTTATTTTTTTTGTCATGTTCACTTCTATCCTAGGTATCTGGGCTATCCAGCCTCTGGGTGCTTGCCCTCTAGTCAGTGTTAGGGGTGGATTCCCTCTCACAGTATGGGTCTCAAGATGGACCAGTCTTTAGTTGGCCATTCCCACAATTTCAGTGCCACACTTACCCCAGCACATCTTGCAGGCAGGACAAATTGTAGATCAAAGGCTTTGTGGCTAGGATGATGTCTGTATCCCTCCACTGAAAATTTTGCCAGGCTATAGGATATGGCTGGTTCAGGCTTCATATTCCCCATTGCTAGGAGTCTTAGATAGGCTTTCCCTCATAGATTCCTGGGAGTTTCCATTGCCCTAGGTTTCTAGCCTGTCCCAGAGATGGCCCCCAGTTCCAGTTGTATGTCCCAGTAGTCCCTCCTTACATCCTCCCCCAAACTGACGTCTCCTGTTCTCAACCCCACTTCCTCTGGACCCCCTTACCTCATCCTCCCACGATGTCTATTTTACTTTCCCCTCGTAGTGAAATTCATGTATCCTTGCTGAGCCCTCCTTGGTACTTAGTTTCTTTGGGTCTGTGGATTATAGCTTGGTTATCCTTTACTTTACTGCTAATATCTATTTATAGGTGAGTATGTAGCATGTTTCTCTTAATTACTTCACTCAGGACTTTCTTTTCTATTTCCAAACATTTGCCTGGAAATTTCATGATATCATTGTTTTAGCCAGCTAAGTAATACTCTGTTGTGTAAATCTTTATCCATTCTTTGGTTGAGGGGCTTCTGGGTTGTTTCATTTGTGGCTATCATGAATAAAGTGTTGAGCACAACATGGTTGAGCAAGTGTCCTTGTGGTATGATGGGACATCCTTTGTGTATATGCCCAGAAGTGATATAACTGAGTCCTGAAACAGTTCCCAATTTTCTGAGAAGCTGCCATATTGATTTCCAAAGTACCTGTACAAATTTGCAGTCTCATTGTCAATAGAGGAGTGTTCCTCTTGCTCCAAATCCTTGCAAGTGAGAGCTGTCACTTATATTTTTGATCTTAGCCACTCTGACAGGTGTAAGATGGAATCTAAAAGTCATTTTGATTTGCATTTCCCAGATGGCTAAGGATGTTGAACATTTCTTTGAGAGATTCTCTGCCCTTTGGGATCCCTCTGATGAGAATGTTCTGTGCAAGTCTGCACTTCCTTTTTTATTTATTTTCTAGTTCTGCAGTTGTGGATTTATTTATTTAATTTAATTAATTTATTCATTTTTATTAGATATTTTCTTTATATACATTTCAAATGCTATCCCGAAAGTTCCCCATACCCTCCCTCTGCCCTGCTCCCCTACCCACCCACTCCTGCTTCTTGGCCCTGGCATTCCCCTGTACTGGGGCATATAAAGTTTGTAAAACCAAGGGGCCTCTCTTCCTAGTGATGGCCGACTAGGCCATCTTCTGCTACACATGCAGCTAGAGACATGAGCTCTGGGGGTACTGGTTAGTTCAAATTGTTGCAGACCCCTTCAGCTCCTTGTATGCTTTCTCTAGCTTCTCCATTGGGGGCTCTGTGTTCCATCTTGTAGATGACTGTGAGCATCCACTTCTGTATTTGCCAGGCACTGGCATAGCCTCATACGAGACAGCTATAACAGGGTCCCTTCAGCAAAATCTTTCTGGCATTGTGCAATAGTGCCTGGGTTTGGTGGCTGATTATGGGATGGATCCCCATGTAGGGTAGTCTCTGGATAGTCCATCCTTTCATCTTAGGTCCAAACTTTGTCCCTGTAACTCCTTTCATGGGTATTTTGTTCCCTATTCTAAGGAGGAATGAAATATCCACCCATTGGTCTTCCCTCTTCTTGATTTTCTTGTGTTTTGCAAATTGTATCTTGGGTGTTCTATGTTTCTGGGCTAATATCCACTTATCAGTGAGTGCATAGCTAATGACTTCTTTTGTGATTGGGTTACCTCACTAAAGATGAAATCCTCCAGGTAGACCCATTTGTCCAAGAATTTCATAAATCCATTGTTTTTAATTGCTGAATACTACTCCATTGTGTAAATGTACCACACTTTTTGTATCCATTCTTCTGTGATATAGGCACAGGGGAAAATTTCCTAAACAGAACAGCAATGGCTTGCGCTGTAAGATCAAGAATTGACAAATGGGACCTCATAAAATTGCAAAGCTTCTGTAAGGCAAAAGACACTGTCAATAAGACAACAACAGATTGGGAAAGGATTTTTACCAATTCTAAATCTGATATAGGACTAATATCCTATATATATAAAGAGTTCAAGAAGCTGGACTCCAGAACTTCAAATAACCCCATTAAAAATGGGGTTCAGAGCTAAGCAAAGAATTCTCAACTGAGGAATACCGATGGCTGAGAAGCACCTGAAAAAATGTTCAGCATCCTTAATCATCAGGGAAATGCAAATCAAAACAACCCTGAGATTCCATCTCACACCAGTCAGAATGGCTAAGATCAAAAATTCAGGTGACAGTAGATACTGGTGAGGATGTGGAGAAAGAGGAACACTCCTCCACTGCTGGTGGGATTGCAAGCTTGTACAACCACTCTGGAAGTCAGTCTTGAGGTTCCTCAGAAAATTGGACATAGTGCTACCAGAAGATCCAGCAATATCTCTCCTGGGCGTATACCCAGAAGAAGTTCCAACTGGTAATAAGAACACCTGCTCCACTATGTTCACAGCAGCCTTATTTATAATAGCCAGAAGCTGGAAAGAACCCAGATGCACTTCATTTTTTAAAGTTGGATTATTTGGTTTGTTGATGTCTAGTTTCATGAGTTCTTTATGTATTCTGGGTATCAGCCTTCTGTCAGATGTGGGATTGGTGAAGATACTTTCCTGTTCTGTAAGCTGCTGTTTTATTCTACTGACAGCATCCTTTGCCTTAGAGAAGCTTTCAGTTTCATGAGGTCTCATTTATTAATTAATGATCTTAGTGCCTGTGCCACTGGTGTTCCTTTATGAAGTTGTCTCCTGTGCCAATGCATTCAAGGCTATTCCTCCACTTTCTATTCTATCAAATTTAGTGTATCTGGTTTTATGTTAAGGTCTTTGATCCATGTAGACTTGAGCTTTGTGCAGGGTGATACATGTACATCTATTTGTGTTCTTCTACATGCCAACATCCAATTAGACCAGCACCATTTGTTGAAGATGCATTCCTTTTTTCATTGTACAATTTTGGCTTTTTATACAAAATCGAGTGTTCATAGGTGTGTGAATTTACTTCTGCATCTTTGATTTGACTCCAAAGTTTTTATATTTTGATTTATTCATCTGGTATTATGTTAGGTCCAGGTTCTTTAAATTAGCTTCATAACAACTCCCTGCCCCCCACCCCATGTGTATTGAAATACTGTATTACTGGACACATGATAGTGCTGCCTTTTACAATTATGAAAATCCATTGATAAGAATATTCACACATACATACTTTTACATCTTTGATTATTTTCTTAAAATGCCTCCTGAAGGCTTCCAAAAGCAACTGTGTTGAAAGATGAAGCTATTACAAGTCATTCGATTGTTTATGCAAACTCAGAGATTGGCTTCACCCTGTATTCCTTCTTCTCTGTCCTATAGGCAAAGCTGATGTTCTTGGTAAGCTTGGGTAGGTGCTGCCTCCTCTTCCTGTTGTTGGAGGGAGAATATCAAAATAACATCACTCTTTGTTTTTTGTTTTTTTTTTAACACTTACTGTGTGCCCAATAATAAACTAATCATTTCCCCATTTTCTTTTGTTAGACTTTACACAATCATATAAGAAGAATATTATTTTTCTCTAGGTAAGTATTTCTTCACAACTTTTTCATCCCAGTGTTTTTCTGTTTCCTGAAGCCAAGGCCTATGTACTCATCCTGTTCACCATCATCCTTTGGCATGGCCATGACTGGCTTGGCCACTGTGATATAAACAGATACTCACCACAGGCTTTGTATCTGTTTGGGCCATCTCTCCTCATCTGCTTCTTATACCACACTCTCTAAGGAAGAAAGCACACCACAGTTAGCAACTGATGCCAGAATGGCAAGACCGGTGGGGCATACCTATGCTGAAATCAAAAATTTTACTCTGGAACCAAGCCAGTCAAAGCTAGCCATGTTGATGCTTGATTGGACATCTCCAATTAAGATGCAAATGTTTGTTATTGTAAGCCACTGAGTTTTACAGAATACATATCATACAGTATGAAGAAAACTTCATTTGTCAGATAAGGAATATGAAACTCAGGAAGATTAAACATTCTTACCAAGGTCGCACAGAAGTAGAAAAAAGAGGTCTAACTCCTCAATCTGCCTTCATTTTGGACACTGCAAATCAGCCAGTACTTTGAAGCAGTGAGGGTATGTAGGCATACTACCATCACTCTCTATGTGCTGGCTGGAGATTGGGGATCTGGAGACAGACAGTCCACTTCATTATGGGTAGCCGTGATAGTTTGAAAAAGAATTGTGCCATTGCCTGACAAATACAGAAGTGGATGCTCACAGTAATCTATAGGATGGAACACAGGGCCCCCAATGGAGAAGCTAGAGAAAGTACCCAAGGAGCTGAAGGGGTCTGCAACCCTATAGGTGGAACAACAATATGAAATAATCAGTACCCCCAAAGCTCATGTCTCTAGCTGCATGTGTAGCAGAAGATGGCCTAGTCGGCCATCACTAGGAAGAGAGGCCCCTTGGTTTTGCAAACTTTATATGCCCCAGTACAGGGGAATTCCAGGGCCAAGAAGCAGGAGTGGGTGGGTAGGGGAGCAGGGCAGAGGGAGGGTATAGGGAACTTTCGGGATAGCATTTGAAATGTATATAAATAAAATATCTAAAAAAAAATTTTTTAAAGGAATTGTCCTCACAGGCTTATATACTTGAATACTTGGTGCAGAGTTAATGGGACTATTTGAGAAGAATTTGGAGCTGTGGTCTCATTGGAGGAAATGTGTCACTAGAGCAGAGGGCTTTGAGGTTTCAAAAGACTGTGACCATTCACCATACCATGGCTCTCTTTGCCTCCTATTTGCTGATCAAGATGTGAGTGTTCAGCTGTTCCTGCTGTCCCGCCTTCATTTGTCCATCACAGACCTTATCCCTCTGAAACTGTAAACCTAATGAAATGCTCTCTTTAGTAAGCTTCCTTTGCCCTGGTGTTTATGCCAGCAACAGAAAAGTAACTACGGTCGTAGTTGTCTATCATCACAGGTAGCATGGTTCGGCTGAGTCTAGGGAAAGCAGCTTGGGCAGAGCCTACAGGAGCAACTTATCACTAGGATGGATTTATCTAGAATCTGAGAACATTGACATCTTGAGTTGACACACCACACACACTCATAACTCATATTTGCGAGCGAGCATGAGCTGGTGAATTCCTTCTGCTCAATCACCCACAGCATTCCGACTTAGGCAAGTGACAGGACCTCTTTATCTCAATTCTGTCCTCTAGAAAATGAGATGACAAGAATGTTCTCATACAAATGATGTTGTGTTTGTATACAATAATGTCCATCAATGCATAAAAGATTATTTAGTGAACAGTCAGTCCTTGATAAACTTTTAAATTATTTCCAGTTAAAATCATATCCAGTTTATGGTGCATGTGGCTCTGGTGTGAGGCATGACTACCTATCTAACCTTTTCCACTATACTACTAAACAGTGACGATCCTATGGTTAGGACATCAGAAACTCTGGACTCTAAGCTATGGCTGTTTTAAATTATGTAACTTTGGTCACTAGTGTGGCTAGACATAACTATCAGCAGTGGTTACAATAGTGTCAATAGGGTCTGACTCTCCTGGTTTGCAGCTATATTGTTATGATCACGACTAAAATAAATTTGGGGAGGGAAAGGTTTATTTTGCTTACACTTTCAAGTTCATCACTGCGGGAAGTCACAGCAGGAACACAGGGAAGCAACCTGGAAGCAGGAGCTGAAGCAGAGGCCATGTAGGAGTGCTACTCGCTAGCTTGCTCCCATTAGTTTGCTCAACCTGATTTCTTTTACCACTCAGGACCATCTGTCCTGGGATGGCACCACTCACAGTGAACAGGGGCATTCACATCAGTCATTAGTCAAGAAAACGGCCTAGGAGCAATCTGACGGAGGCATTTTTTAAATTGAGGGTCCTCTTCGCATATAACTCTAGCTTGGGTCGAGTTGATTAAAAAAGTAACCAGAACAGGGACTTTGGCAAACCAAAATATATTTGAAGTCACATTAACCCCATCTTCAATTTTGACTACGTCAAAACCATCTGATTATGATCACAGTGTAATGTTGGTATATGATATGAATTGTACCTCATGGGGCGACAGACTCTCTGTTTGGGTATGTGTCTGTCTGTCTATCTGTCTGTCTGTCTGTCTCTGTCTCTCTTATCAGAGTATTATTGTGTGGCCTACACAGACCTCAATCTTCTGATCTTTCTGCCTTAGCCTCATGAGTGCCAGGATTATAGGCATACACTGCCAAATCTAGCTGCCCTAAAATTCCTTTTTAAAGAAATATTTTATTTATTTATTTATGTGTGTGTGCATGTGCACATGAGTACCCGTCATGTGTATGCAGATGTCCTTGGGGAGACAGAAATAGGAGACATATTCCTTATATCTGGAGCCACAGGCATCTGTGAGCAACCCAATATGGGCACTAGAAGCAAATTTAGGTCCTCTAGAAAAGCTGGAAGAGCTCTTAATCATTGATCCATCTCTCTATCTCTTACCCTGACCTTTCTAAAGCTCCCTTAGCCTGGACTCACATATGAGAATGCATTCCTAATTATATATTATATATTTTGATATTGAAAAGTCACTGTGAAATGTTTTCATTACTAAAATCATATGCAGAAGTGGAGAGAAAAAGAGTGGTCTCAGAACCCTGCGAAAGGAAAGATAAAATGAGCCTGAATAACAGGCACCAAATGAGAATAAGAAAAGAGCAATCTTTGACATTCTATAGCACAGAAAGGCAACCATACCACACTGCTGATTACATGTTCTGTAAAAAACTAGCAGGAAAGAATTTGAGGTCTTTTAGAACCAAGAAATGTTGACTGTTTAAGGAGAAGAAATGATAATTACCCTGATGTGGTCATTGCTTGCTGTATCCATGTCTCATATTTTACAGTGTGGCCCACAAATATATATATAATGATTATGATAACTAAAAATGTGACCCGATCATAAGTATTGCACACCTGCAATTCTAGCATCGAGGAGGCTGAGGCAGAAGGCTGGCAAGTTCAAGACCAGCCTGGGATGAATAAACTCCATCTCAGAATAAATAAAAAAAAACAAAGCATGCAAAACAAACAAACAAACAAACAAACAACCCCAACTGTGTCAGCCTACAGGTTAAATGTGACATGGACTTATTGCCATGAATGGACTACCAGAATCATTCTGGTGTTATCTCATTCAGAAGAAGGCTAGTTCAAAGATAGTCTTTGGGAATATGGGAGTCTACCAAAAGCCCGAACGTTCTACTTGGAAATGGAGTTGAAACATTGGCTAGCTCAACTGACTGTGTCAGTTGCTTGGAGCTTACTGTGAGTTGGTTGTTGCCTTACATTAAGTGGATAACACCACTTTCTGCTGACATAAGTTTGGCAGGTGCCCTGTCCCCCATCCACCACTGGGTGCTGAGATCCAGGCATGGCGTGATCCAAAGGCCAATGTGATTGTATTTCTGGTATTACAAGAGGCTCATGTTCAATGCTTAGATCTCAGCTAGTAATATTTCAGAAGGTTCTGGAAATTTAGGATGTGGAACCCCCTCCTGCCCTCGACAATTTGGCACGACTTCTACAATTGCTATGTTATTCTCTAGATTTAAAACCTGTGCTTTCTTGTTACTGCCCTTTGAGTAATAGGCAGCTATAAGCACAGCAACCATATGTCTACCTAAAGGCACCTCTCCCAGTTCAATTCCAGCTTCCCCTTCCCCTGCACAGCATGACCTTCCAATCACAGTTAACCCTATTCTAGATCTTTCCCCACTATCCGCACACTTGCAGGAACAGAAGACCTTCATCTTTCACTGGCCCTAGACACCTGTCCTCTACAGCAGCGCTTGCATGCAGGCACAAGACAACATCAAGCTAGAGAAAGAAAGCCATTGGGGGATGCCTTAGTGTCATACCTGGTTATCAGTACTTGTTTATTACCTATCAACTGTGAGAAATATAGTTTTGCCACATGTTTCTGTGCTGTGGTGGTCTACCTATCCACCAGCCAATATTCAGTGGTGCCAAGTGACAATGGAATGAACTCTTCAAAACCACGAGCCAAAGTAAATCTTCCCTCCATTAAACTGTTTCTGTCTGGTATTTAATTACAACACACAGAAATCAAGAACCTAGTATCCACTTACAGGATGGAAATACAACCCCCCAGTTGACTGCTCTGAAGCCTGAGTGTGTATATCTTCTATAGCTTACTATATTGACTCATAAACATCATTTGCATTTCTCTTTTACTGAGATTAATTAGTAGGCTGTGCTAGGTGATACTTAGGAAAGAATAGTCTCTGAGTTGAACAGACCTCCAACAGGGTTCACCACAAAGTGCCAAAATACAGTTCACTCAAATTCTGTCCACACATTTCTCATGAGACAGAGCTACCTAAACTCTGATAAAGTTGATTCTATTAGTTGGCAGTTGTATGTGTTTAAAAGTTCTTTATTATAACAAGTGGAAATGTCCATACTGTTCCATTAACCAAGAGAAAGATGGTACAGGCCCTGTTCCCATTCTCCTAATCAAAGAGTCCTCCATGTGAAAGAATGAAGGATTCTATTTGCAATAAATGATGATTAACACAGGGATTCTCATCTGGCTAAAGTGCAGACAATAAGAGACTGAAGAATGTCCATTCCTAAACGGAACATAAATTCCACACCCATTCCTTCAGGGATCACTGAAGAAGAGGGCTGGAAAGATTTAAGAGGAGGAAGAGGCAGGGGGCAATTATGAGGAAAGTGAGTCTTCTGGACCCAGCAGGGCAGTTGCACTGCACAAGACCTGGACAAGCCCAAGCCAGATAAAATTTCAGCATGGAGCAGTGAGAGGGACATACAAATTCCTACCTTCTATCTTGGGAGCTATTGGCAATGGTTAGCTGCTGGGAAAGGGAGACTTGGTTTCCCTAAAAGTGTAACCCCTTGTTTGCCGAACATGCTCCAGTGGAAGACCAATCCAAGACTCTATGAGCAGGAGAAATTGAAGAATGGAGGGGGGGGGAGGAGACAGAGACAGAGACAGAGAGAGACAGAGAGAGAGACAGAGAGAGTTTGGATGGGCAATAGTGGATCTGGGAAGAGTTGGGAAAGAGGACATGACTATAATCAAAACATGCTGTAGAAAATTCACAAAGAATTAGTAAATATATAAATTGAAAAAGAAGCTGAACTTAATGAAGTAGTTCATATAAATATGTTTCCATATTTGTGTGCTAGATGTTATACAAACAGAGGAGAAGATGAGGTTGAAATGTGAGGCAGGGGAATAATGCCTGCTTCTCTGATGCTGGAAGGTAAGAGGCCTTCACCCTGAGCAGCATCACCTTCATGTAGGCTGGTGACACATTCTTCAAGGTGACCCTGGGCCTTGGTTGTGCTATCCTTTAGAATCTGTTACATGAGGGGGTTGTTCAAAGCCAAGAAGGCCTATATATCTTTAGTGCCTGACATTAACTGGTCAGGAGAAAAATGACAAACATTCAAATATAATTTGAACTTTAACTTTAACTCGTATAAATTACTCCATGTCAGTTGCCAGGAAAGGTCACAAACCAAAATATGTGCCCAAGTGAAATAAATGCATGCTTTGACTTGACAGTAGCTCAGCCATCCTGAGTGCTCCTCCCCCCACATTTAAAATCATCTGACGTGTGGCAGCTTAGAAAATGGACTACCAAACTCATGACACTTTACACAAATATGTGTCTCAGGTCAGGCCAATCCAATTTAAATACCTTAGTGTTAGGTGCTCTCTGTTTGACATCATAAAGACAAATATACTGGAACGGAGATTAAAATATCAGGGTGATATGAGATGAGTGTACCTTGAATTACAAAATGAAAAAAAAGAAAAAGAAAAAGAAAAAAGAAAAGAGAAAAATCACAGGCATTCCGGAGTGAGAATTTAATTTTAAAACTTTGCCTCTTGTTCATAACATCATGAAAACTCACTCTACCAAACTTATATTAAACAAGTAAAGCTATGTGTTTTCCTACTTTGGGAATTTTGTACAATGAGTTCTGAACCAACTCCTTAGAGATCCAGCCCCTGCTACCCTACCCACCCGATTTTGTGTCCTCTTTATATTTTACACATTAAATACAATTTGTGCTTCCTATATACTCATGCATGTGTGGTCTTCAGGTAGGATGTGGTTGACATACCAGGGCTACACTCTTCAAGAACACTGACTGTCTCTCAGCAGCTATCAGCTACCAACAGATCCTAGGTTAGCAGTGGGATTTCACACCCACCTCCCTTGTCCATGATGGGATTTGTTGTTGCTTTGGCTTGCACAGGGCTTATGTGTGCTGTGAGTTCATATGGCCATGCATTGCCTCTGGCTTGAACAGTTTTTCACTGCTTTTTCACATGGTTCTTGAGCCTTTGGAGAAGGGGCTACAATATAGGTGTTTCATTTAGGGACAGTGTGAAGTCTTTTATTCTCTGCATGTTGGTGAATTGTGGGTTTTGTGTGTGTGTGTTAATTTAAGTAAGTCCAAACATTTCACTCTACCTTTTGACAGAAGTTGTACTTAACAACAGTAATAATAATTAATAATAATAATAATTTTTATGCAATTTTTACACTCAAGTGGATATTCACACAGGATCTGGGCAAAATCATTCTACTTACCCAGGTTTCTGGTCCAGTGACACATGATAACATTCTATTTCATCAGCCCCTGTAGAAAATGATGCCCTGAGAAGACCTGTGATGGATTAGGTGACAGAGAGGAGCATAGTTTATTTTTGTTGTTGTTGTTGTTGTTGTTTTTCTGCTGGTTTTGTAAATTTCAAAGAACATCAACCAATGAGCTATATCACAGCTGCTCTTAAACCGTGAGCTGTACACACACTGAAACACAAATTAATTTCTGAAAACAAAAGGTTCTAATCTTACTCCCATGGTCCGCAGTCCTCCCTCCCACTTTCCTCTGGGGCATCATAGGTCTTTTTATGCTAGACCAAGAAGGGTGACAGGGAGCCTGGGATGAAAAGGTTCCACAGGACTCTAGTCGGGCCAGGAATGTTACAGCTCCTAAAAGAGGAAGAAGGAGGTTTGGGTGGTAAGGTTCAGTGTCCATGGACAGCTAAAGTGACAGTGGAGGCGGCAGCCAGCAGCAGCAGCAGTAGCAGTAGCATGATCTGCTACTACTTGGACGTGAGCCTCTGCAGGAAGCAAGAGGTTGGGCCAAGATCCAAGGATCAGTGCTTCTGGGGTAGGGGGAAGAGAGAGAGAGGGAGGGAGGGATGGAGGGAGGAGAGAGAGAGAGAGAGAGAGAGAGAGAGAGAGAGAGAGAGAGAGAGAGAGAGAGAGAGAGAGAGAGAGAGAGAGAGAGAGAACTCTTCCCCAACCGGGTTGCAGCTCAGTAAAACTAGCCACTCTCAGACGATCCTTGGTGAAATAACTTGAACATTTTATTGCATGTGGACAAGGACTACATAAACTTTGGGGAGTGGGGTGGGACTTGGGAGGGAAATGTTTTCTATTGGCTGAGTGTGGGGTGTTGGTGTTGTTCTAGCTGCATGGGGAAGGACTCCAGACGCTGCACTATTTGACTGACTGCCACTGGTGATTCCATTTACTTGTTCCAGAGCGGGTACAAGAGGCTGGGAAAGGGCAGCTCTACTCCTACCATCTCAGATCTCCAAGAATCCCAGGATTTGAATACCACCTCTCCCACCTCAGCAGTTCTTAGGTCTGTCTGGTAGCTCAGCCTACATGCCCTCACATAACTCCTATTTCTCTGCATGTAAGGACTAAATTAGGGTATCTTTTGATTGTGCTGTGCCAGAATGCTCAACTTGAAACAAAATCAGAGTTTGTGCTGCTGACTTAAGTTTTACGTTTTTTTTTTTTTTAAAGGATGGTCTGAAGCTGTGATTAGAACAGATTTTCAACAATTAAAATTTCTGAAATATGTATGTGTGTTTGTGTTTGTATGTGTGTGTGTTATTTACATGAAGTGATATTCTTAGCTCTGACAACTTAAATAATCAAAGTACTGAACAGATCTGAAAAAACGTTACAGAAGCTCCACATCCCGCGGCACCAAATATTTAGCCAAGGTTTAATTCTCTACACAGACAACAAAGATAACAAAGCACATTCATCTCAGTAGCAGAGAAAAATGCCTTCATCTTTAATAAATGGTAAAACAATTGCTATGTGTACCAAGGAATGGATGGAAAATACATTTCTATGACTCATAGTCAGTAAATGTTTGATTTGTATGTCTGCTTCATGTTTCTATATATGATGGCCATGTAAATAGTTCTCAGATGCAGAATATTCATGGGTGGGAAAAGTTTGACCCCCAGGCTCATCCTCAGCTGCATCTTTTTCCCCCGCACCTCTGATCATGACTCTGTGTGTGAGCCTTCAGGAGCTTCCACGTTGTTCCTGAGATAAACTTGGGCATCCTTGGTGACCTGAAACCCATGCTTCTGGAACTCTCCATCCTTGAATGGATCTCTCTAGGGTTTGGCATGCTGCCTCCATCTGAGCTTAAAAGTTTGCCTATTTCATTCTCTCAAACTAGAAATGTCTTCTCCGGTTTTTCTTTAGCTAGTTCTAGCCCACTTTTCAGGCTTCTGAATAATAGTTCTGTAGTCAGAAAGCACTTCTGTAGCATCAGTGTATGACATTCCTTCTATGTCAATCATGCTGTAAACAAGCTAGGAATCGGGAAGTTATTACTTCAGCCTCCTCCACGAAGAAGAAAAAGTACAAACATTTCGGATAGTGTAAGCAGCCAGGTCAGTGTTTGAACAAGGGACAGCACTTTGCTATGCTTCTGGTGACTTCTTCAAAACATTCACACCTCCCCCTCCATCCACACCTCCATGTGTGTGTGTGTGTGTGTGTGTGTGTGTGAGGAGAGAGAGGAGAGAGAGAGAGAGAGAGAGAGAGAGAGAGAGAGAGAGAGAGAGAGAGAGAGAGAGAGAGAGAGCTGCCATTTTCATGTGAATTCTTGAAATGGAATTTTGGGTCCTGAAAGCACTTTACCCATTGTGCCATCCTCCCCACCCTGAAGTCACACCTCATAATAGCTTTGCCTTCCTCCACCCCTGGGTCCCTCTCCCACCAGGGACATGCTCTAGAGAGCTTTTCCTTCTAGTGAACTTTTATTTCAAATTTTGATTACTGTTTTTTTTTTAATAAGCTAACTATAGTTTCATATGAACAGTGTCTGTCTTTTTTTTTTTTTTTAGATTTATTTATTTATTATGTGTAAGTACACTGTAGCTGTCTTCAGACACTCCAGAAGAGGGTGTCAGATCTTGTTGCAGATGGTTGTGAGCCACCATGTGGTTGCTGGGATTTGAACTCTGGACCTTCGGAAGAGCAGTCCGGTGCTCTTACCCACTTAGCCATCTCACCAGCCTTTGATTACTCTTTTGATTCTCTGACCATGGCTACCATTGCTATTTTAGGTGCCTCTCTCCTACTGAGCAGAGAAGTTCCAATGAGCTGAGTGAGTCCTGTTTGTTTTGCTCATGGTGTGTTGCCATTCCTTTGCAAAGACTCTAGCCCCAAGAGAGTCCCTGAACTGAGCACCTGATGAGTACTCACCCCCTGGTTGAGCATTTCCACCCTCTTCTAGTTGGGGGCCTGGCAAGTAACTCTACAGTTGTTTTCCCAAGAGTTCTCTGCACTGATGATGGAGGAGACATAATTCCTGACCATGGAACAGTCTAGAGAGGAGGCAGACCCACCAGGTGCTATGGTTTGAATGTGTCCCCTCCGTTCATCTCATGCAGATATATGCCCAATGCCAAAGAGTTGGGAGACTGGAACTTTAAGATGTGATTCAACCAGGTTCGTGTTCAAGTCTGTGATTCCCATGTCCTCCAGAAGCTGACACAGGAAGACCACAAGCTCAGCCTGGGCAAAGTCGTGAGACCCTGTTTCAAAATGAAAAGTTACAAGGAAGGTAGGTGGCTCAACATGGGACAGTTTTTGCCTAGGAGATGTAGTGCACAAACACACACACACACAGAGAAACACACAAGAACACAGATACACACACACACACAGTTACACACTCACAAACACATGCACATTCACAGTGTGAGTAATTCATGAGGAGTCTGCTATCTTAAATACATTGGCACTTGTAATTGTTAGTGGCCGTCTATGGGAATGCTAAACTCTGGGGCGAATAAGGAATCAAATGTCCAGGAAAGCAAGAAGACTCCGCTGTAGAGAAATCTGAAGTTACAGTTTTACTCCTTCCAGATTGGAGGGGTCTTGGGCCTGGGCGTGTACCAAGTAAACTCTGGATGAGGTATTTTATATACTCTCTGTGTCCTCTCCTTTCCCCCTTTGGTTCTGCCTAGATACCTACTATAGGTTATTTCTCTGCTTGTGAAATGAGTCAATTCAAGCCAGATTAGAATGTATTAAAGACTGGTTTATGGGGAAGCTGCTCTCTGGTGGCTTCACTAGTCCTAAGGATTGAGGCCAGAAGAGTGGCCATGGGGCACATGGGCACAGAGGAGAAAGAGAAAACTCATGGAGACCAAAATGTCTGGATTGTACAGGGAAGAGCCTCTGGAGGAAGGGCAGCACAGTCCTTGGACCACTGGAAAGTTTAGAGTTGTGGGCAGGGTATGCATATAGAGACTAAGGGATGCAGGCAAAACCTGGAGGCCAGCTCTGCTTTGATATGTAAAATGTCCAGCTCAGTCCCTTGTTCTGGGTTCCAAAACCAAACACCTACCTCTGTTCCTTCTCACCATTTCTCCTTGAAATGAGTTCTAGGAACAAGAAGCCACTGTTTCCAGGTGCACTTTTTACTATTCTTACCTACCTGTGTCTTAACTTTCTTTCCTAATTATCCAGATCAATGTAGTATGTTAATTCTCTGTGGCATGGGTTTATGACAATGGATGACAGCCCTTCTGCCAATGGGATGACGCCACAAGAAGGCCTTTGCCAGAAGTGGGCCCTAGAGTTGTTCTACCCAGCTTCCAAAACAGCAGTGAAATGGACCTCTGCTTCTCTTGCATTATTCACTCTCCGATGTCCTGGTCATAGGAGCAGAAAATGAATTGAAACACCATGCACAGTGACCCCAGAAACAGCCATTTTGCCTGGAGTTCCCAGTTCACATCTAGTCAAGAAGTGTCTTCTCTGAGAATAACAGAAATTAGCAGTGCCAGGAGAGGCACTGGGAAGGAAGCCTCGGCAGCCCTATTTGTTTTTTTGAAAGCAATGTCTGACTTTGCTCCCTGGCCCACTAATGGGGAGTGAGACTGTTTTTTCCACAATATGGGCCATCAGGGGACAAATAAGCCATTTCTGCTTGCTGACACTAAGAGAAACCCTTTTGTAAAAGATGTGCTGACACTGATATGTGAGGCCTGAGCACACACAGCATGGGGACATATCCACTGGATTATACGTGGCCTGAGGATACACAGTCTGGGAACACTTGCACCAAGGGTATAGATGAACTGGGAACATGTGACCTGAAACAGCTCAGGTAAGCTTGTGCATGGGAACACATGGCATAGGGGCACATGTCCTAGGTACAGAGTAGGGGCACACATGTGACATAACATGCGTGCATGTGTGTATACACACACATACACACACAAGTTGCAGACAACATCTCCAGCAGTGTATGAGCTGTAGAGCACAGTAGTAGTGCTGGCATTTAGTTTAGGCTCCGCCCCACAGTTACCTGGCAACATCCAGGAGTGCCTGAGTCACTATAAAAGAAGCTGCTTGCCCCCCCCCCTTTGCTCTCTCTTTCTCACTCTCTTGATCTCTTGCTCTGTCCTCTTGCTCCTCCTCCCCATCTCTTTCCATTCCCCTCCCCTTTTCTCTCCATATGCTCATGGCCAGCCTCTCCTCCTCCTCTTCTCTCTGTCTCTCTGTCTCTGTCTCTCTGTCTCTGTCTCTGTCTTTCTCTCTCTCTCTCTGCTTTTCTCTGTCTCTACTTCCTCAACTCCCCTCCCCATGCCCCATGCTCTATTCTATACTATACTATCCTGTGGCTGGTCCCTCAGGGGGAAGAGATGCTTCAGCATGGGCCTGCAGAGCCCCCCCCCTTCCCCCCACACCTGACTGCCTATCCAGCAAACATAATCCTCTCTCTTTATCTCTTTATAAAATACAAGTAGCCATTGACATCCTCCCGTAGTCTTCACCATGATCCCCTGTTACAGCCTCAGTTCTGAGGAGCAGGGAGTGCTCTTCTCAGTTGCTTAGTCCTCAGGAAAGAAACTATGGAAAATGATCATCTTCTCCACTAAATGGAAGGCAGATTAAAAGAATCTGAAATTGGGAACTAATTTAATATATGGTTTCTCATTCTCTTATTGAGTGTCAGCAGGCGGGCTCAGCATTGTGTATACGCTTTCTTAATACAATGCAAATGCAATCTTACAGCAAATGGTACTGGCATACATGGCCAGATTCTGCTTTTTCCCTTGTAGAAGGCCTTTGAGGCAGGAATGTCATTTGGCAAGCCACATAGTCCCATTGCTCACCTCTCCCTCTGGTGGAGGAGGTGCAGCTTTTGGAAGGGCCTCTCCTTCCCCTCTGCGGGTTGTTCCTTCTTGTTCCAGCTGTGCTGAGCTCTAGAGGTCTTCTTGGAGGAGCCATGTCTGGCCATCCCCATCCCCATTCCTATCATCAGCTTTGGGCCAAGAGCAGAACTAGGGCATTTAAATAGGTGAGATGGATAAGGTGCCACTGTGTACCAGCATTTAAACAGAGACCCAGATATGAGGCAGAAGCAAGAGACATAAGAAGAGCAATGAGATTCACGTGGACTCAGTCCTCAGCTTGTCAGATTCTCTTCCTGCCTTTCCATATTAGTATCAGTTAGTTGTACTAAAATTAGGTGTCCTGATACATATCTCTTGCCTTTGCCTTTGCTGCTTAATCGTTAAGCTTTACTTTCAGCAAGACTCTACTCCACAGCTACACTTGGCCCTTATCACTCCTGTTCCCCAAGAATATCTTGTGAACCTATTATCATATATGTATAAGAACCATATATGGCAAGTATACAAGCAAACATTTATTGTTATTAAAGAATAAAGAGATATATTTATTTTTAATTAATTCAGTTTGATTTAAAAATTTATTTCTCTTATGTGTAGGAGTGTTTTTCCCACATGTGTGCCTATATACATATGAGGAGGCCAGGAAAAGATATCAGAACACTTGGAACTGGAATTATGGTGGTTGTGAGCAACTATGCAAGCACCAAAAATCAAAGCTGGATCCTCAGGAAGAGTATCCAGTGCTCTTAGCTAACTACTACACCATCTCACCAGCCCCAGGAATTTATTTTCAAATACTCCTTTGGTATGTCTATAATTTTATCATTCTTTTTAAATGATGAAATCAGACTTTAATACTAATGAGATGGATGTGTTGTTTTAATTTTTACCAGAATAATTCAAGTTGGCTGAATCTTTGATGTTTCAGGGAATAGATAGAACTATCATATCATCAATGATGCTCACAGTTGATAGTTGATTTTTATTAATAAACATTGTCCCAAATAAGCACATAGTATAAAATGACAGAAGAGGTTTAGGACCATTTCAGAGATTATTGGAAATTCTGACATAATCACAGGCAAAACTTTATTTAATTACTATATTAGTCAGGTTCTAACATAGGTGCAGGAATGCCCCAAAGCAGGACAGATGTCCTTACCAGATGCTCTTACCAGAGAGAGTGAGTGCAAGCAGCTGAAAGCAGAGATCCCTTTTGTCCATGTTCATTTATATGGGTCACCACCAAAAAGGGTGGGACAGATTTAAAGTATAACTTCCTCCTTCAAATAATCTGATCAAGAAAGTCCCTCCCAGGACTATCAAGTACTTGGGTTTTAGTTAATTCTATATGCAGTGAAGTTAACAACCAAGATTAGCCATTATAATGACTTTTTATGAAACTCAAATCAGCAACTCAGACTACATTTTGTTTGCTTGATTGATTGATTGTTTGTTCAAGACAGGGTTTCTCTGTGTAGCCCTGGCTGTCCTGGAACTCACTTTGTAGACCAGGCTGGCGTCGAACTCAGAAATCTGCCTGCCTCTGCCTCCGAAATGCTGGGATTAAAGGTGTGCACCACCACTGCCTGACTCAGACTACATTTTTTTGATCAAACATTCTAGCAAATTACAATCCAGATATACTGGTTTGACTCATGCTGAGGGATAATGGACTTCTCAACCTTCTAAGTCCTTTATTCTGTAATTAAGATATGATGTTTCTTCCAAGCAGAAAACTTTACATACAGACTGAAAACACAATGTGAAGGTATGATTAGAATCTGAGCCATAGTGCTTCTGGCAACAGTCATTGGTATTGCACTGTGTGGTGGCCCAAGGGCAAGTGTTGTCTGTCCAGAACCAAGGTTGCAGTGAAGTCAGGTGACACAACAAGCCTAACATTTGTCTTTGCACATTCAGAAGTCATACAGGGCTGTCAGTTTGTTTACAACTTTTACATTTAGTTACATGATTCCACACGTGGCCATAACCCATGGTTTATGAATCTATGGTCTGTACTTGGGTTGTAACTATTGATGAGTGATCTAGAATAACCCCCTAATGAGGAGTTGGAGATACAGATCAGTGGTAGAGATTCTGCATAGAATCCACAATAGCAGTGTTGGGAGCTACAGGACAGCCTAGTGGTTTAAGTCTGGGCTAAACGTTCTAGATAGAAATGCTTACTGTTTTATTGATTTCATTACAGTGGGACCACAGCCAAGTTGCTTCATTATTCTGTGCTTCAGTTTCCTGATCTCAAACCTGGGAAAAATCTTAGTAACCATCTCCTAAACAAGGCTGTGAATTAGATTAGGCAACGTGGTGTATGAAGTACTCAGAGTAGCGCCTGGTCTACTATTATTTTTATCATTGTTGTTGTTATTAAAGTGAAATAAAATATTATATACTCAACAAGACTAAGATATCCAGCTCTTAGAGCAAAGCTTATTTAATAACTCACAGATGGGATTTAAAAGAATCTCTGATGAGCCTTTTAGAGGGAAGGAACTGAGGCACGAGGAAGGGTTCACCCACTTATAGAACAAGACAGTATCTGGCCATGAAAAAGAATATATCAGACTTTCTTACCTCCAGCCTAGAGCTCTTCCTGAGTATCTCAGTATTTATCAAATGAGCATTGATGCTCAAGCTGTACCCTCCTGACAAAGTCTGGGCACTCACCCTGCCATGGGCTTTCCCCACAGGAGGGTGATGTGAGTGAGAGGCAGTCTGGGAGACAAGCTACAGATGCTTTGAGAAAGGAGTGAGGAATTAGATCTGCAGTTGTCAAGGCTCCTGCTCCTGTTCTCCTGGAAGATGTGCACTTGGCGTTTATGCAGCTTTAAAGTGATTATTTCACGAGAAAGAAAATCTCTTGATCACATTCCTTAATGTTTTCTAAGTGAACATTTGGTATTTAGTGGCTAAGTAAATTTACTTTTCTATAATGAACAAGGTGGATGATTGAAAAACATTTACTACACTGAGGTACAGTGCCTGCTGTCCAAAGGATTACTTAACTCACAGCTTAAATGCTCATAGTTTTTGGAAAGGCAAACAGATTTTTTTTTGAGAGAGAGAAATAAGGGGAAGGAGAGAGATAAAAAAGAGAGGGTGGGGGAGGGGGGAGGAGGGAGGAGTAGAGGGAAAGGGAGAGAGAGAGAAAGCTCAGAATTAACAGCTTTGTTCCCATTAAAACCTAACATGTGAAGATATGTTTGTTTTCTTGTGAGCAATGTGATAGATTGACATACATTTTTTTCCAATGCTGAACCACCTGCAGTTTTATAACAAAACCTGCTTTAGACAGAGACTTCTCTGTGACCACTTGCAGAGCTGAATAGACATTAAATCAGTGACATTGATCTGACAAACAACAACAACAACAACAACAAACCAAAAAAACCAACAGCAAATAAAAAAAGCCAAAACAAAAAAGGTGCTACTACTCTTGAAGTCAATTTTTTTTTTGTTGACTGTACATACATAAATCTGTCTTAATCTGGGTGTGGTGACAACGCCTTTAATTACAGCCCTTGAGAATCAGAAACAGATCTATGTGAGTTTGGGGTCAGCCTTGTCTACAGTCTACATTCTAGGCCAGCAAAATGAGATCCTGTCTCAAAAACAAAGACATCTTAACACCGTGATGATAGTAAGAAATAGAAAACAAACTAGCAAAACCAGAAGTTTGTCCCAAGAATGAGATGGGGAGAATTTCACCAGCCAGGGCTGTGGATGGTGGACAGTAGGAGAAAGCAAGAGAGCATTTGTGCTCTGGTCATCAGCGTAAATGGGATGTCCCTGGGATTCCTTTACAGTGACTTTAATTTTCTTGCCTTTGTGTTTCAGATTCAAGGGAAAAAAATATTGAGTGACTGGTCTCTAAGGCAGTGAGTATGTCTCAACTTTCCTAATACATTCTTTAATACATCTCATGTTGTGGTGACCCCCAACCATAACATTATTTTCACTGCTACATTGTAACTCTAATTTTGCTACTTTTATGAATTATAATCTATTTGTGTTTTCCAGTGGTCTCCGGTGCCCTGTGAAAGGGTCTTTTTATCAACCAAAGGGGTCATGATCTACAGGTTGAGAACTTCTGCTCTGAGGCCAGGGAGACAGTGGCACCATAGACATGGACAATGGAACCATTCCCAAAGGAAGGGGGATGATTCAAGCTAGGCAGCAACCTCCAGATGCACCCATAAATCCAAGACAAAGATACAACCAAAAATCATTTCTGACTCCTGCTTCTTGTTTCTACAAACAAACATCACTGGTCCACCCTCCTGCCCACAGCCCCTATGAACTCTGTCTAAGCACTTGCCTCTGATTTACACTTGGAAAATACTTGCAATTCTTAACCCCTCTAGATGCAATATACCCAGTGCTTTCCATATTATAGACTAGAATTTCTCATTAGCGTAAGCTTTGGTTGTTGTTTTAGTTATTTAGTTATTGCTTGGGTGGAAGCTCATGATAAAAATGCTAGTTGAAAGGATTTATTTGGCTTATACTTCCATATTACTGTTCATTATCAAAGGAAGTTAGGATAGGAACTCAAGTAGGAGAGAAACTTGGTGGCAAGAGCTGATGCTTGTATCTCACAGCTTGCTCAGCTTGCTTTCTTATAGAACCCAGGGATGGCACCTCCCACAATGGTCTGGATCCTCCCCCATCCATCACTAAGTAAGAGAATGCCCTACAGCTACATCTTATGATGGCATTTTTCTCAGATGAGGTTCCCTTCCTTCAAATAACTCTAGCTTACGTCAAGCTGACGTAAAACTAGCCAGCACAGCTGTCCAGAGTAGTAACCAGCTCATTGCTCTGATAACCATCTTTTATGTCCCCACTACCCTATCACTGGATATAGAGTACCTAATCCAAAGCTTTAGGTGTTAGGCCCTGCTGACAGCTAACAGTGCTACTGAAGGGACTGGACCATAAGGGCCATAACTTCATCAAGATACAAATGTACACCTGGGGTCATATTTTGATGGCATTATGGGAAGGTGGTAGAGAGTTAAGAGGGGGATGGCTGAAGAAAGTAGGTCACTTGGGCATATCTCTGGAAGGTATGTCTTATCCTGTGGCTTGTCCTCTCTCACTCTTCACCTCCTGTCTACCATAAGAAGAGACGTTTGTCCTAATGGCATGTCCCATGATGCTCTGCTTCATCACATATGAACACCATAGCTAAAGAGACCATCTAAAACCATGATAGAATGCTTGGAGGTTTGTTTTACAAGAAAAGTGCTTGCTACTAAATTCTTATTTTCAGAATCTGCATCTGAGAGATCTCAGCCTATGAAACAGTCCTTTTAAAAAAAAATAGCAATTAATTTGATTGATGGGTGTTTTCCCTTAGTGGCCTTGACAGCCGCCTCAGTGGATGATGAAACAAGTCTCTGCTTTCCAGCTGAAGCATGGCTGGGAAGCATCCGATGGAAGCCAGGTATCCTGATTTCAATTTCATTTGGCTTTCCCAGTGGATAAAAACCAGAGGGGTTGATACATTGTACATGTTTCTTGGTGAAAATGTTTCTTGATTATAAGAACATAGGATAATTCAGCACAGTGACTTCCAGTTTCCTATAGGTGAGATGGGTCACCACTTTACTTGTCCAGGAATAAACTTTAAAAGGGCTTATTAAAGGCTTTATCAGAGCTTCGCCCCTACCCCTTCACTGCAGTACTCACTGTTTCTGTGTAAACCAAAGACTTCTCCCTGCAAACAGACATAGCTCTTGGCTCTTCTATCATATAAGCATGTTCCATCCTGAACACTCAGCAGACACAAGGGCCAGGGAGAAAAAGCTCCTCAGAACAGCTTTCAGTGGTTCTTCTCTAGCTTCTTTTCTCTTGGAGATCTGAAGTACATTCCACAACCTCTCCAGAGTCAATTGCATTTATCCTCAGTTTCCCATAAGCTACACTTACTATTACTACCTACTATTTAGATCCCTCACCTCTCAGATGCAGTGATACCCAGTGCTTTCTATCATGTCACCGATGGAATGGGCCCTGGCTGTCCACAGTAATAGCCTGCACATGAACTCAACCTATCTCAATATTTTGCTTCTTTGCTTGTCTCATTCCTCTCTGCGTGCTTTGTGAGGTCATTTTCTGCTGTGCTTTAGGTTTTGATCCACCCTCCCCCGCAAAAAAACAAAAAAACCAAAAAACCAAACAAACAAACAAAAAAAAACATGTGTATTGAAATTGTGGTCCTCATCTTGTAGGGCTATTGGGGTGGTATGAGGGCACCAGCTTCATCAGTGCATCAACCCATTGATAAAATTATAATTTGATGGCCTTTCTGGAAGATGACAGAAAGTAAGATTTGGAGCTTGTTTGTCTTAGCTTCTCCCTTTCTTCTTCACTTACCCCATCCCTTCCATGAGGTATCAGTAGCATCCAAAGCTTCGTTGCAAGATCTGTTCTGGTGTTATTTAAGATGATGGAGAACTGCTTTTGGCCTGGGCAGAAAGTTCTTTCAGACTCTGGGAAATAGCTCTAGGGAATTTAATGTCACTACACATCTACATGAATGAAATTGATTTCCTATGTGGATTAACTTCTGTAAGAAGTCTCTCTCTCTCTTTTCTTTCCTCTTCCAAGATGTGTGTGTCTCTGTTCATGCAGAACATTATTTTACAAGATAGAAAATATTTTCCCAAGCTGTTGTAAATTATTATCGAACAATGGGGCCCTTTTTCCAGCCATCATTCCCGCACCACCTGGCCAGGCTCAGATAAATGGCCTATTGTGGAGGCGCACAGAACTGGATGAATCACGATGTTATCCTGGGAGTATGGCAGCCTGGTACATAGGTGATGAAAAGTCTGAAATTGTGCTCCTGTGATGAGCTCCTGGAGGGGACAGCTTTGCTATGATTAAAGCCCATCCTGGATAACTCTGTAGGCATAGGTCCAGCTGCCCAGGTCTGGGTTTAGATGATAACACTTTACTCATTGCCTTCTTCCAAATAGCTAACTTTTGCCAGGAATAAGCCATCCAAAATCCAGTTAGTGGGACATAAGTGGCACAACTTTCCTAATTTTACTTTCAGTTTATCAGTATTAAGACTCATCATGAGACTGAAGCAGAAAGATCAGGAGTTAGAGTCAACCTGGGCAAGGCAGTAAGTTTAAAACCAGCTGACCTACACAGTAAGACCTTGTCAAAAAAAAAAGGAAAAGAAAAAGAAAAAAAAAGAAGAATAAGAAAGATCTGGGTATGTAACACAATGCTATGGCTGTTGCTTGGTAAGTGAAAGACCTAGAGTTCGATCCTAAGCCTGGAAAACAACATCAGAATAATATTACAGAATATCTGACACAGACATCATAAAGAAGGGAACGTTATTTTTGGCTCTTGAACCTGGAAGATTCAGTTCATCGCATCAGATAGGGTGTGGCATGGCACATTATTACATTTATTGTGTCCAAGAAACAGAAAGAGCTCATATTTGTGCTTGCTAGCTTCTTCCAGGATGCAAAGAGAGGGCATGCACATGCTCACTAGTTCCCTTCTTTAGCGTAGGGAATGATACCACCACACTCAGGGAAGGTCTTTTCTCCTCAACTACTGCTCTTTGAAAAGGCTCTTCTCACATTCTCAGGGGCATGCTTCCTCAGTCTCTTAGGGGATTCTGTATTCAGTGAAGGTATTGGTCGAGATTAAGTACCTCAGTTATCTTAAGGTTGAGATTCATCCATAGTTGTCTTTCTGGTGACTGCCCCCACAGTGTGTGTGTGTGTGTGTGTGTGTGTGTGTGTGTGTGTGTCTGTGTCTGTGTCTGTGTGCGTGTGTGTGATGAGAAACACTGCCTTTTGAGACCATGGTTCCAAGAGCATTGTATAGACTCCCCATCACAGAGTTTGATGGAATCCAAGGTATCTCTTCTGTCCAAATGGACCACTAGAAAACTTTCAAACTTAAGAAATGGAATTTTACAATTCAAAACCTGTAGGTATTTTAAAATGCTGTTGGTACTGATGTGTTGTGTAACACTGTCCTCAGAGCAGTAACAGACATTACTATTTTTATCAGAGCAGCTGTGATTACTCACAGGAGCCCTTCATCAAGGTCAGGCCTGTTGATGTCTCCCTTATGGAAGGAGAGTTCAGGAAGATCGTTAGATCTACACCTGAGATGCCTCTTTCTGCATCACCCTTATAGCTGCATGTGATCCTGCCCAGCTGCCTGTGGTCTCAGGAAGGGCTGGATTAAATAGGAAGCTGAAGATTAGCTAAAGGACTCCATCTACACAGCTATGGTGAAGTTGCCAGGCTGGATGAGACCTTTCAGGAGTGCAGCTCTTTGATGGTCACCCACAGTCCTATAAGTAGCATCTCAGTCATACTCCTGTAAGGAATCCCAGTAAGCCAGGCATGGTGGCACACAACTATAATCATAGCACTCAAAAGGCAGAGGTATATAGATCTCTGTGAGATCAAAGCCAACCTGGTCTACATAGGAAGTTCTAGAACAACCAGGGTTACAATGTAGTGAGACCCTGTCTCAAAGGAATAAAACAAATAATCCCATAAACTCATTGCTTCACAACAAGTAGATGAAAGTATTACTTTGGTTTTCCATTGGTGCCCTATCTTGGGTGAGTAGATGTTTGTTCACCCCAGGAAAACATGTTGCATTGACTGTTTGTTACTGTAGTTGTAAACTATGTTAATATTTCTTTCAAACGTGTTTATTTAATGAGATTGAAATGTCTATGTCTTGCATGGAGCATTAGGATTTTTTAAACATTTTTTCCAGTGTTAGGCATGGAATCCAGAGCTCCACATTATTATTATTATTTTTTAGATTTTTGTATGAAAGAATATTTAAAACCATCTTTAATATCATTACTTTTAGACTAACACTTCGAATGACTTGATGATGCTTCTCCCCATTCCCTATGCATATATTTATAGCTCATATTAACTTACTTGGCATATCAGATATCATTAAATGTTATTTACAAAGCCATATTTGAAAATGCTATCACATACTGTTTCTTATTGTGTTTAGTCATCCTGGTGTTGTTAGAAACTTTAGATTGTTTGCCATCTCTTGCTCTTTACATTGCCACCAATCTGCAAAGCCTTTGAAGTGTTTTCTCTTCACCTAGGATGTTCTCCCGAGCTTCTAAAATCAAAATCACTTACCCCAGAATTCTGGGCTGCTAAGTAGCTTTTCAGAGATTTGAGTTTCCCTCAAGTAAATGTGGTCTCTTCCCCCCAAAAAGCTGTGGTTTGTGAGACTTTTCTCTTGCTTGTTAAAGAGTCTCTGGTTTGTTTGCTCTTACCAATAGCTCAGTTGGTTAGCAATAACCTTCCCCATGAAGAGGGTGGAGAAATCTAAACATGGAGAATGGGATCTCGTTCCTGGTTGTGCTGAGTCAGCTTATGTGACCTCACTATGATGTATCCAATATCCCAGTCCTCCCCAGTGTTTTGTCCTGCTCTGAGTGTCGCACCCTTACTTTTTCTGTGTATCTCGGCAGGTGGTGCTCTCCCTCTGGACTCAGCTTGCCCCCTCTTCCACCAAGTTTCAAAAATTTTGTGTTATTCCAGAAAACAACCTAGCTGACCACCTTGATGGTAAGGCAAAGCCCCCTCCTTTTTTTAGATTCCTAATACCAATTTTCATGAAATGGATTCTGCAAGTATCCACCCAGTGAATAAAAGCATATCTATGTGGAAGGAAATGCATTTAAGAAGACTAACATCAGACCCTCTATCTCCCTCCTACCAACTAATGAGAACCGGACAACTGGGAGACATAGGGAGCCTTTGTGCTCACAGATAAGCACTAGGCGACCCAGAAATGTTCAACACTCTCTTTAAAGAGAGAGATGTATAACCTGTTTTCTACTCAGAAGGCTTGGTGCAGATGTGGGTAATAGACTGGTGATCTTAGTACTATCTGTGTGGCTGAGACCACAATGGATCCTTCCCCAGACTCTTATCATAAGCTTGTTTTTCTCAGTTACTCTAAAGGACCCACCATTATGGAAGCTGTCACAAGTGTTTCATGAAAAAGTTTGGGGCTGGAGAGATAGCTCCGTGGTTAAGAGCACTGACTGCTCTTCCAAATGTCCTGAGTTCAAATCCCAGCAACCACATGGTGGCTCACAACCATCTGTAATGAGATCTGACGCCCTCTTCTGAAGACAGCTACAGTGTACTTAGATATAATAATAAATAAATCTTTAGAAAAAAATTTAAAAATGTTTTGATATAGTTGTCTCTTAAGCTTTGTTATGCACATAGGATTAAATTATTACCAGAAAAAAACTTTCATCAAGTTAGGATGTGCTTAAATAGGTGTAAAATAACTATTTGTAGTCAATTCCCATACTGCAATGTGTTGAGCCCAACTGCTTTTTGCCTCCTGTGGACTACTACCCTGCTGGCTGTGGTGTTTGCAGATCCCCTATAGGGGCAGGTAAAGGGGATCTTCACATTTTGTTCGATTTTAATTTCTTTTAAATGGCTTTTAATTGTGTGTGTACAGGAATACGCACATGTATGCAGATGCCTATGCTGTTCAGAAGACAATGTAAGGTACCATGTAACCAGAGTTACAAGCAGCTGTGAGCCTCCAGATGATGGGGCAGCGAAAACTCCATCCATATGCTTCACAAACAATCTAGAACACAGCTCTAATTGAATCCTGTTTTGCTCATCTGCCCGAAAAAAATGTCATGTTCCTGAGAATATGCTGTTGGTCATGTGGTTCCTTCTAAAAAAAACAAGTGTCTCCACACCACTTCCAAAGCTTCCGTGAAGAAAAGTAACAATGAAATACTTGGCCTCCAGTTTTTGTTTGTTTTTGTTTTCTCCTTGGAGACAGCAGTTGTGAGCTAAAACTGCCTCCCTCCATAGCTCATGGCCCGGACCTTTGCCAGGCTCATCTAATGGACAGTGATTGCATACAGATGAGGCCTGACCCCCAAGTGTAGTCACAGGAAACCCTAAACTCAAGGAGACATTAGGCACAGAGCTAAAACCTCACCATCACCTGCTTCTCTTCCTGGGCTCTGGATGTCAGCCCCTCTACCCAACACCTCAGTTCTGCTGTTTTGTAAAACCCAAGAGGTCTTCTAATGTGTTTCAGTGCTGAATGTAATGCATGAGTCTAGACATTTTAAAAGATTGATCAATTGATTTTTGTGTATGAGTGGGGTTTTTTCTGCATATACACAGGTATTCCAAGTGTGTGCAGTGCCCATGGAGGCCAGAAGAGGGCATCAGATCACCTAGAACTGGAGTTAACAGAGGATTGTGGGCATCATGCAGGTGCTAGAGGCTTAATCTGTGAGCAGCAAATGCTCTTAACTGATGAGCCATGACTCCAGCCTCCATCTTAGACATTTAAAAATAATTTACTTCCTGGTTTTTGAACTCTTACCATACTGAAATCTCTTCCCAGGTGGAAATGTAAGGAATGTTTGTACCTTCCCCTAGAGTCCCAACAACAAATTAGGGAATGACTGCACACAAGTTTACTCTAGAGAACCAATGAATTTATTGGGCTTCCTTACAAAGAATAGGTAAGGGGTTGATTAGAGGGCTGTGGATGTTCCTCCTACAGGCTGCACCTGAAAAGTCTTTACCCAGCAGAGATGAGAGCTTCCTTCTAGTTGCAAAGATGGATTTTTACTTCCCCTAACTTTCCTAGCGTTTATACTTAATGCTGACTAGTTTTATGTGAATTTGACATTGGATATAGTCAAGTGTGAGGAGGGAAGCTCAGTTAAGAACCTTCATAAGCTCAGACTGTCAGTGAGCCTTAATTACATTGATGTAAGAAGGCCCATTCCATTGTTGGTAGGCTCACCCTGGTGGTCCTGGGTTCTATAATAAAGCAGGCTTAGCAAGCCATGAGGAGCAAGGCAGTAAGCATCACCTGTCTATGGCCTCTGCATCAGCCCCTGTCTTCATATTCCTGCTCTGTTTTGAGTTCCTGTCCTGACTATAAGCTGAATAAACCCTCTCACAAGTTGCTTTAGGTCATGTTGTCACACCACAGTAACAGCAAGCCCTAATCTAAGACATTCCTCTAACTCCTCTCCGATATCGCATGCAGAGTTGTATACAACAGTGGTAGGGAGCACTTGAATATTTAAGTGAAAGTCTGCTGGCCCTCCCTACTCTCCAGGAAGGAGTGTAAATAGTCAACAAGCCTAGCTTGGATGAGCTTTTGTAAGCAGTAGCAGCTGAAGTGCCCAAGATGGTAGTTGCTTGGCTCCGAGGACAGTCATTTACAATAGGAAAGCACATAAATAAACAGCCTAGAACTTGCTGGAGTTTTATAAACAGACCAACACATCCCATGCATCTCCCAGGATCTCATCCTGTATCCTTTTTTAGCTTTTACCCCAAGGTGGTGAGCTATCCTGACTTTCATCACACTGGTTATGTTTGCTGCTCGCATTCTTTGTGGGAGTTTAATCATGAATCCTCCTGAGCCTGGCTTTATTAGATAAGTGTAATGTTGGTGAGATTTGTCTGGACTTGGCATATATATTCACCTGCATTGTGATCTACAATGGGTAAAATCTCTTCTCTGTTGGATGGACATTTGCCTAGTTTGTAGATCTAGCTAATATGAATTAGGCTGCTTACAAAATCTTCATCCAAAGCTGTGGTATATATAAGTATGTATTTCCATCAGGCTGACATCTCAGAAAATAATGGATGGGTATACAGTGGGCTTTACTGGATACTGGCAAAGGGCTTCCTAATGTGTGAGTAAATATTCACTTGGTTCTCTATCATCATGGATACGTGATAACTTCAACATTTTTTAGAATTCTCTTTTAATCTTTTATTAAACTTACTCTTTGACAATTTCAACCAAGAGGAAGAGCAAGAGCCTCTGGTGTTTTGTTTGTTTGTTTGTTTGTTTGTTTGTTTTTTCAGGGAGCCTCTAGCGCTTTCCTGGCTGACACATAAGCAGGTATCCCCACTTGTCATCAGGATTTGTGTTAAATAAATCCTGAATATTAGGTATAGCATTAATCATCTATACAGGCGATCACACTTCTCATAGTCATTACTGGACTTAACAAGTGATCTATCAGTCCCACTCCCTTCCCCTCTTGTCCCTCCCACCTTCCTATCTGTGTCTATCTCTGTCCATTCCCAGTAAACGCCCTCTCTGTTTTCATATCCCCCGTGTTCTGATATCCTCTCCATCCCTTTCACCCTGCTCTGGTCTCCTGGCTTCTACAGGTATTACAAGTTAAATACATAGTTTTAAAGGTCAGAAGCTAAGATCCACAAAAGAGTGAGAACACTAGAATTTGCTGTCTTCCTGAGGGTCACCTCACTCAGTATAACCCTTTCCAGTTCCATCTTGTACCTGTAAGTTTCATAATTTTATTTTTACATCTAAATAAAATTCCTCTGTATGCATTACATTTTCATTATACCTTTGTCTGTTGGTGGATATCTGAACTGACTCCTAGCTATGTTGGATAAAGCAGGAATAAACACGGATGAGCAAGAATTTCTCTAGTAAGATGTGGTACTTTTAGGGAGCATGCCCTGAGTGGTCTCAAAATAGTTGTATTTCTAGCTTTTTGAGGAAGCTGCACACTGATCTCCATAATGACTGCACAAATTTACAGCCCCACTGAGAATGAACAAGCATTCTTTTCCTCTGGTTCTCATCAGCATTTGTTGTCATTTGGGTTTTGATGACAGCCATTCTGACTGGGATGAGATGGAATCTCAAAGTACTTTAAACCTATATTCCCTGATAGAATTATGTTGTCTCCTTTTTATTTTTATTTTTACCTTATTTGTTTATGACAGGATGTTGCTATGTAACCCCTATCTGGCCTGGAACTCAAAACATAAACCAGGCTAGCTTCAAACTCAACAGAGATCCATCTGAAATTGAAAATGTGAGTTACTGCCCTCTTTAAAGAGTGAGCCACTCTTTAAAAGTTGACTAGTTTTAAAGGTGATTATTAGCTTGCTTCCCTCCCTGTTCTTTCTATCTCTCATTCTATGTGAAGATCTATGACCCATTTCTGGTTCAGTTGTTCATTTTTTAGTTTGATGAGGGCCCATAAGTCAGTTGTTGGACTCATTTTCTGAGCACGCAGAATTCTGTTCAAAAGTCCCTGAGCATACCTGTGTCTTGTAGAGCAATCCTCCCTTTTCTAGCAGTTTCAGATCCTAAGTCCCCTGATCTCATTTAGGATTGACTTTTGTAAAGGTAAGAACTAAGGATCTAGTCTCACTCATCTACACGTAGAGAGCCACTTTCCCCAAACCCATCATTGAAGATGCTGTATTTTCGACAATGTATAATGCAGATATCTGCCAAAATCAGATGGCTAAGTTTTGTGGACTTGTATCTGAATCCTCTTGTCTATTACCTTGATTTCTGTCTGCACTTTTATGCCAGCAACAAGCTGCCTCTAGCACTTTGACTTAGAATTCTCCTTGCTCAATTGCTGTTATTCATAGATTTGGGAATATATATATATATATATATATATTCCAAAGACACTACATATTTTGTTTATGCAGCCTTTTTATTTATCATTTTCCTTAGATTAAATTTCATGATTTTATTTTGACAACTAGCTAAAATTCCTCTGTATGTATCATATTTTCATTTCCCCTTCACTTGTAAATGTTTGTTTATCATTTTCTTTGGATGGGCAAATCCTTCTACCTTGCCCTTGGGTCCTGTTATTTTATCTTCTCCACATTCCATTCTCTTGATGTTGCTTTCTGCTAAGCTTTTGCTTGAATCACTGAAATTTTCACATCCAGCTTCATTTCAGATTGAAATTTCTTCACTATTTCTCTTTAGTGAGTCCAGATTTCATTTCCTGTTTTAGCCTCTTATTTTACTCAGTTGTTTGTGCTTCCTTGGGCTTCCATTGGTTCATTCAAACTGTCTTTAAGTTTGTGTGGGTGTTTTTTGAATTTGTTGGATTCTTTGAACATGTTTATAATTGTGCTTTTGGACTTTTTCTGGCATTTCATCTACATTGTTTTCTTAGGTTTCTAACTAAAGAATCATCATGACAAAAAGAAACACAGAGAAGAAAAGGTTTATCGTGTCTTACTTGTCTACATTATACTCCATCACTAAGGGAAATCAGAGCAGGAAACCTGGAGGCAGGAACTGATGCAGAGACCACGGAGGAGTGTTCTCCCTAAATCACTGTCCTGAGACTGCACTCCTCAATACAGTGTCAGCAAAGTGAGGTTGTGCTTCGTGGTCTATATTCTAGAAAGTCCAAGCTCTCCTCTAAACTACACTGACTTGAACTATCTTGTTGCTAAACTTCCTCCCCAGAGAGAAACATAAATAAGTCTATCTCTTGTCCTAATGTCCTAACAGTAAATGGAGGTACAATTCTGCCTAAGTTTACTCTGGGGAACCAATAACTCTATTGGGCTTCTTTACAGAGCATAGGCAAGGCTTTACTTAAAGAGTTGTGGGTGCTCCTCCACCAACAGACCTTACCTGCAAAGCTTGACCCAACAAGGGTAAGTGTTTCCCCCTAGCCACATAGATGGAGCCTTCCCTTCCACCATATTCCCCAGCCTCCCTGAGACCATGAGAAACCAAGGCAGAATTGCTTACAGCAGGTAGAAGAAAGAGGCTGGATAATCAGGTAAGGACCTTCTAACCCTCTTCACCCCTCCATAGTGAAATGTTAACAGCTGGGACAATCCTATTGTAAGGGGGGCACAGCTCAACTCCACGGTATGGTAGTTGCGTGGCTCAGAAGACAGTCACAACCCATCTCCTGTCCCACCACTTATACACAGCATCCACACCAAATATTGTTTTTGTCTTTTCATCCACTGTGTATGCCATCATGTTGACAGCCAGGCCTCAAGCAACCAACACATAAATGGCTACTTCCGAGCCCCAGTGTTTCATTTCTATCCTGATGTGGCTCATATTAGTGTCTGTAGAATCCCAACTCTACCCCTGCCTTAGGATTCTTGGGCTTTTCTCCTCATGCATAGATAGCTCCAGTCTCTACTTTACACCATTGATAGATGTGACCTTTTCATGGACAAAATTGTCTAAGTTTTGTTGCTTCCTGTTCCATAGACATCAGGAGTGAAGAAGCAGACAGGCAAGAGGGTGAAATAAAAGTGTTTTTTGCATAAAGCCAGCTGTTTAGGAAGGTCTATCCTTTTTTGGGGGTTTTTTGTTTTGTTTTGTTTTGCTTTTTAATTTTTGCTTGGTTTACTAAGATGCTGGCATTTGATCCCAAATCCAAATTTGAAACTATAAACAGACTTTAGGTGACTAAAATGGATGCCCTCAGAAGTAAGGAAAAGATATAAGAGCTTTTTGAGGAATGTTGTAACTGGAACTACTTTTGGGGTTCTGGGAAACAAACAAGAAGGGAGGAAGCTAATGACAGTTGAGTCATCAGTGGGATATAGCCACAGTAATCTGGATGAGATCCACAGGAGAATATTGAGAATTGGTGGACACTCTTCAGGCCAATCATAGTCAAGCTATGATGGTATGGTTATTCATTTGTCAACTTGTTCCATGGTAGATTCAGGGCTTCTTTCTACTAACTTACTGAATAATGTGAAAGCAAAGTCTCTCAGAGCTAGAGTTCTACAGTTGTATGTTCCTGGAGTCGTGTGTACTAGTTTCCGTATTCCTGGAGGCAGGATGGGACACCGATAGCCTCTGACTCATTAAGCATTTGTGCCCACTATATCTGTCTTCTGATGAGCTGATAGTCAGCAGAATAGAATTCTGTCACTAAGATCTTAGTTGACTGCTCAAGGGAACCATTGTCTGTTTCCTGCTGAGATGGCTGCCTGAGAAGCATCATGGCATGAAACTTCTTGTTGAGTTCAGCCATAGTGCTGTGTTATCCCATTGCATGGGCTCAGAACCATCTTTCCTGCTCCACAGACTATCCTCCTAGACACCAAGGCCCAGCATTTTGGCCCAGCTTTCAAAGAACAAGTGTAATTACACTGACCTCTGAAAAAGAAAATCAACCTGCCTGCCTCAACATCCTAATATCCCCTCAGAGACCCAGAGTGATAGATATTATAGGATGCCCCCATCTGTCAAGCTGCCTTCAGTTGGTGAGATGTACAGGGGTGAGCAGCTAACTTGTGATTCCCTTCTTTGCCTTATGCAACAGTAATCCATCTGGTCTCTGGGCCATATACTGGCTTACCATGTCTGAAAGTGGAAACCTCTTCTCAGGACTCTTCAGTGGGGTTTCAGTTTTAACTGAGATTTTCTAGCTGCATCATCTCAAGACTTAGAGCAAGCATCAGAAAGGTATGGTTTCTACACACCAGGGGCTGGCACAAACTCAGAGCTCTGGAATACTAGGTTCAAGCTTCTATTGAAAGCACAGGGGAACGATTCATGCATGTATTTTCATGAGTTTCCAGAGCATGTAAGATGGCATTTGCAATGTGGGGCTGAGATGTTGTACTCGTTATAATTGGGTGAGTTGTTAATGCCAAAGCAGTTATGTCAACTGTTACTCAAGGAACTAGATGGCTTCTTATTTCTCTTTCCTGTTTTTTGTTTTGTTTTGTTTTGTTTTGTTTTGTTTTGTTTTGTTTTGTTTTGTTTTTTTGAGACAGGGTTTCTGTGTATAGTCCTGCTGGCTGTCCTGGAACTCAATTTGTAGACCAGGCTGGCCTCGAACTCAGAAGTACGTCTGCCTCTGCCTCCCGGCTTCTTATTTCTGATGGCTCTACCAAGTTCATCTCTCAAACTAAAGAAATGTCAGAAATTATTATCAAAGGCTACAATAGGTCTTTGTGTAAGGACAATTGACTCAGGTACAGGTAATTTCTAGACTTCCCCCAGGGCAGACATCATTATCCAATCCTAAACCTGAAAGCAGCCTTCTTAATATTCCACTCCCTCCATGAAGTTATAAGCTTATGCATGCAAGTTAAATTGCATGCCTGCTTTGTTCTCTGCTCAACTGGCAATGTCATTGCACTTGTGGTCTGTTCCCACATATGTTGCCTGCATGTAATCGTAAGAGCTCATTGCATACATTGATTATAACTACCATTCATTGTGCACCAGAGATTGTCTTAAGATGATAAGATTCCAGAGGATAAATACAAGGCTAAAGCTACCAAGACAGCTTTACTCCTGTGAATACAGGACATCCTCAATTTACAAGGGTCCCCCTAGAAATGCCACAGCCACCCTTGAGAAAGTGAGAGTTGCTGATGGAGAATGGAGTGTCCAATGGAGAAAAGGAAGTCAGAGGATGAAGATCCCAGTGGAGGAAGGTAGAACACAGAGCCTTGTCTGCATGGATGACTTACTCCCATTCCAATGCCTTTCTTCTTGGAAAAGCTGCAGAGACATATTTGTACATATATCTCTATACAAATCTATCTATGTAGGGCTGATAACAGAAATAAGGCCAAACCCCCATTAAGTCAGTGGCCAAAAAGCTGGCTATGAAGAAACCCATGAGCAGGCTACTTCAAAGGGATAACCAGAGGGAAGAGCTAACTGATCCTTTACTAGGGACCTGGTTCCAAGCTTGGCGAAAGCCCAGGCCATTTCTAGCCTAAGAAAAGTTGTAAATACAAGTTGTAAGAGAGGGAAAGGAGGAGTAGGTGGCTCCCAGATTAATTCCAGAAGTCTCCTGGCTGTTCCTGCAATCTGTCTGAACACACTTAATTACTCTGTACTCCATGCTTCTTTGTAAAGTGGCTTGTTCACTGTTACCATAGGAATCTCTTAGACACAAGGCTGATGAATCAGAGAATCAATTCAAGTGAGTCACTGTTGAAGGATCTGTGGATTTACAGAGCAGAGGACTGTCTGGGAAAGACAATACAATAGAAGGAAGAAGTGGAGGGTATAATGCCCTGAAACACAAGCTGGAGTGGGCTCACGAAACCCCTCAACTCATAGTGTCTTGGAAACAGCCTGTGAAGTATTTGTAAAGAAGTATAATTCTGTTTCAAAAGGATTAACCAGGGCTGGTGAAATGGCTCAGCGGGTAAGAGCACTGACTGCTCTTCCGAAGGTCCTGAGTTCAAATCCCAGCAACCACATGGAGGCTCACAACCATCTGTAATGGGATCTGACTCCCTCTTCTGGTGCGTCTGAAGTAAGCTACTGTGTACTTATGTATAATATTAAAAAAAAAAAAGATTAGCTGAAGACTAGTTTACACTCTCACATACATGGCCACTCAGGGATTCAAATTCCTTGACTGATTCTAAATTGGAAGTAAACCCAAATTCCCTTTGTTGCTCTCTATGGGTTATGCACAACTCATCAGCTGCTCATATGATTTCTGATATGCCTCTTTCTAGAAAATGTCAAGTAAACATTCATGGGAAGAAAGAAAAAAACAGGAAGGTAACACCTTTGATGATAGAATCAGAGGGAAGAAAAACTGAGGAAAGTCCAGGATATGGTTTCTATTCTGGTCCCTGATGGTTACTGCAGGAAGCTTGTGATGATCTATCTTGGTTGTCATCTTGATACACATGGAAAGAGGGGATCCTAATTGAAACATTGCCTGCATCAGACTATCCTCTGCACATGTCTAGGAACATTGTCTTGATTGCCACTTGACATAGGAAGGCTCAGCCCACTGTGGGCAATACCATCCCTATGCAGGTGGGCCTGGATTATATAAGGAAGTAGCTGAGCATGAGCCTAAGAGCCAGCCAGTAAGCAGCATCCCTCATAATCTCTGGCACAGGTTTTTGTCTTGAGTTCCTTCTGTCAGTGAAGGATTGTGACCTGAAACTATAAGTTGAAATAAACCTTTTCCCCCATATGTTGCTTTACTTATGATGTTTATCACTGCAAGAGGAAAAGCAATCTAAAATAAAGCTTTAAAATTTGTTTGGAAGGAGGTCCCCCATTCGTATACTCTTTGCAGTCACAGGACCCTGTCATTTAGTACATATCAAGTCCACAAAAGATCAGCTGACATTGACTATCTGTACTGAGAGCTGAAAACACACTCTCACAATGATATGAGCTCATATTACCCACCCCAGCTGTAGTTATAATGTGGGAATCTTTCTATGCATCTCCGTAACTGTCCTTTACAATTGAGCCAGTGTATCACTTTTCTAGTTTCATTCCTAATGGTCCACTTCAATCTGTTAGGCTCCACCTTAAAAAGGTTGGGACCCTTCCCAAAACAGCACTCTCAAATGGGGGCCAAGTATGAGCCCATGGGGCACATTTCGGTTCCCTTGGATCATTTCATTTAACCGGTGCCCAGCTTTCTGATCTCCTTTAGAAAAACCCAACACAACGTGAAAAACTCCCATAATACTATTTCCTTTGAATACCAATGATATTCTAGTGATTTCTTTCCTAGCTATGTCAGAGATTTTCAAATGCTCTGGTTCAAAATCTGAACACATTTTTTAAAGATTCCTGCTCACCTGTCTTCAGTCTTTGGTTTGTGAATACTGGAGGTAGAGAAAAATGCTTAAGCCCTTGGCTCAAAATGTCCTTAGAGAGTTGTTAAAATATCCTATCAAAAGTATTTTATAGCCCAGGGCTAGGAGATGGCACAGAGGGTGAAAATGTTTGCCAAAAGCCTGACAGCCTGTGTTCAGATCTCCTCAACCCAAGTGAAGCTCTGTATGTGATGGAGTCTATCTGTAATGTCAGCCCTCCTGTGGTGAGATTAAGAAACAGACAGGAGAATCACCTGAGAGCTCTTAGGCAGGCTAGCACAGCAATGGATGCAGGAGACAGTTGATGTGATAAAATACTTTCACAAAGCAACTTAATGACCTCAAAGTGTGGTCTATCATTGGAGAGGAAGCAAGGTAGCAGGAGTTTATGTCTTCAGCATCAAGAAGAGAGCAAGGAATGCATGTGGAAAAACTGGTGCTCAGTTCCCCTACTCCATTTTATACATTCTAGGATCCCCACCCAGGGAATGGTTCTTCCCACACAATTAAGATGATCTTCCAACATAATTCTAGTCATCAAGGCAGTACCTCACAGATATTCTCAAAGGCTTGATCTTAATCCCTTACAGGTATGCTAGGAGTATTCCCTCCTAGATGAGTCGAGATTCTCTCAACAGTTAACACTGTCATACACTCCTACACAGTGTATGTCATAACCTATGTGCTAGTTAGTATTTTTGTCAACTTGATACAAGCTAGGGTCATCTTGGAAGAGGGAACCTCAAATAAAAAGATGTGTGAATTAGATCGGTCTGTAGGCAATTATGGGAGGCATTTTCTTGACTAATAGTTGGCATGAAAGCGATCAGCCTACTGTTGGCAGTTTTGGCCCTGGGTATATGGTCTTGAATTATATAGAAAAACAAAAAAGCTAGCCAACCATAGAAAGCAAGGCAGTAAGCAGTGCTTATCAATGGTCTCTGCTTCAGTTCCTGCCTTCAGGTTTCATCTTGAGCTCCTGCCCTGACATTCCTTCAGTAAGCTGTAAGTTGAAGGAAAAGCCTTCTCTCTCCATGGTGCTTTTTTACTGCGATAGAAAGCAAACTAGGACACCTGCCTTGGAAAATTATAATCAAGCAAATTTGGAACGAAGTAGATTCCCAAACAGGACATTTCTGGGTACATCTGTATCACATGGAGGCCATCTGGAACACCACATGCTGTTAGGACCAATCTTTGAGCTACTATATTTGTGCTTGTTCCAACCCCATGAGGGCTGTGTGACCACATCTCCTTTAGCATGTGAAATGGAGACTGGATCTGAACCTCTGAGAAATGCAACTGGAGTTAGTGTGGGCACCATAGCAGGCAAAACCCTTGTTCCACAACTTGGTCAACTTTTCAGAAATTAGAAGGTCTTCCCAGAAGTGTCTGATGTTGACTCCTTGCCTATCAGGTTGAAACAAAAGACAGAAATTCATGACAAATCAGAAAACAATAATTTGAAAAATAAACAGAAAGGCCTGTGTGCTTAGAAAGAGACACTTACAGAATAGTCTTATTAGAACCATCGTTCAATAAGAGTACAAAATATTTGGTATTTTTGGTGAAGCTAGCCTTGGTGAAGGCTAGACTCATTCTAAGCTAGGTAGACCTCAGATGTCCATCTTCTTGTGGTGCAGACCAGCAACAAGGGGCTTCACTGGTACAGAGACAGATTCATCTCTCTGCTATTGCTGGGCAGTGACTGCTTTGCAGACCCTCAGCTCAACTCATTGGCTCATTTAATCCTCACCGAAGACCAAGCTTCCCTCCTATTCTCAGTCCTTGTCTACCTGACATATGGTGAAGGTTTAGGCAAGGTCATCTCCTGAATAGAAGAGGAACTTTGATTGGAATTAGTTTTTCTGAATACTCTGTTGTCATTATGCTGTGGCAGAAAATTCTCAGAAGCCACAGAGCTTGAGCTCTGGGGAAGGGGTTATCCAGAGGTAGACTCCAGTGTCCTGCCCTTGAACCCCTCTGTGGAGAAGAGACGAGTGCAAGAGGCATGACTCAGCACATCCCTCAGTGGCCTTGCCTTACTCTTCCTCCTTCTCTTGGGATGGTCCCTGTCATGGTGTCATGATTACTACCTTCCTATCATTATCTCTGCTGCTATTAATATCACATGAATAATTCAAACAGTAAACTTAGAGGCGCCTGGCTCCTCTTCTGCCCTGGGGAGCTGCCAAAGATAGCTCAGCCCCTGGCAACCGTGTAGCTGCTTGGGGAGGGCAAGAGGCTTGCTAAGAGGAAGCATCATTTTCTTCAATTGCGCATCTTCTGATTGTGTACTATGTCCCTGAGAGGATGGGGAGTCTCCTTACAGTGTTAGTCCCTCATTGTACTAGAAGCCAGGGGAGAGCATCAGCCCTGTTGGATGGCACTGATGTCTGCTTTCAGGCCAGCAGGTTAGTTTTTCCTCATGATTTTTCAGATAAAAATCTGTTCAGGACTGGGTGGGCCTGGGAACAGTTAATGGGAACCCTTTTTGTTATGAATCTGGTGGCAAGTATTGGGTACCCACTAGAGAAATCTGTGAGAAGCCATCTTGAGATGATAGATAGTCTGCTGTGGCTTCTCCTAGACCTCTATGCAGGAGGAATAGACAACAAAAGTCATCACAGTGTATGTTTGTATGTTGGGGGGGGGTGGATTAAGAACAGTGAAGAGGAAGATAAGTTGTACTCTCTCTGCAACCCAGACCGCTGCTCAAAAATGAGACCCAAGAGGGGACACAGAGTTGCTTTTTTAACCTAGTAGCCAGCCTGGAACTGAGTGACTAAGTCTTACCTATTTACCCAGGAGTGTTCTGAGCGAAACCCTGAATGCCCTACTTTTTTAATTTTTTAAAGATTTTTTTTATGTATATGAGTGTTTGCCTGCTAGTATATAAGTGTACCATTTGCATGCAGTACCTGCATCTGCAGAAGCCAGAGAGGGCATCAGGTTCCTCTGGAGTTACAGTCAGTGGTGGCTCCTGGGAACTGAAATTAGATCCACTTCTTCTTCTTTTTTTTTTTTTTTAATTTTTTTTAATTAGGTATTTTCTTAATTTACATTTCAAGTCCCCCATACCATCCCCCCACACCTTACCCATCCGCTCCCACTTCTTGGCCCTGTCTTTCCCCTGTACTGAGGCATATGAAGTTTGCAAGACCAAGGGGCCTCTCTTCCCAATGATGGTTGACTAGGCCATCTTCTGATACATATGCAGCTAGAGACATGAGTTCCAGGGGGTACTGGTTAGTTCATATTGTTGTTCCACCTATAGGATTGCAGACCCCTTTAGCTCCTTGGGTATTTTCTCTAGCTCCTCCATTGGGGGCCCTGTGATCCATCCAATAGCTGACTGTGAGCATCCATTTCTGTGTTTGCTAGGCCCCAGTATAGTCTCACAAGAGACAGCTATATCAGGGTCCTTTCAGCAAAATCTTACTAGTGTATGCAATGGTGTCAGCGTTTGGACGCTGATTATGAGATGGATCCCCGGATATGGCAGTCTCTAGATGGTCCATCCTTTCGTCTCAGCTCCAGACTTCTAAAGCAACAAACACTCTTACCTACCAAGCCATTTCTCTACTTCCAAGCTCTACCTTTTATAAAAATCCCCATAGTTATAAAGTCAAGTTGGTGAGCCCAGAGTCCAAATGAGGGTTCATGGACAAAATGTTTATATCATCGTTATATATGTACATATACATATATATATGTGACATAATATATATGTAGATATGTGTATATATATATATATATATGTATATATATAATGATGAGTCCATTCTTCAGAAAAGATTCTGCTTTTAAATCTTTTTTTTTAATTTATTTTGTTATTAGGTATTTTCCTTGTTTACATTTTCAATGCTATCCCAAAAGTCCCCCATACCCACCCCCCCAATCCCCTACCCACCCACTCCCACTTTTTGGCCCTGGGGTTCCCCTGTACTGGGGCATATAAAGTATGCAAGTCCAATGGGCCTCTCTTTGCAGTGATGGCCGACTAGGCCATCTTTTGATACATATGCAGCTAGAGACAAGAGCTCCAGGGTACTGGTTAGTTCATATTGTTGTTCCACCTATAGGGTTGCAGTTCCCTTTAGCTCCTTGGGTAATTTCTCTAGCTCCTCCATTGGGGGACGTGTGATCCATCCAATAGATGACTGTGATCATCCACTTCTGTGTTTGCTAGGCCCCGGCATAGTCTCATAAGAGACAGCTATATCTGGGTCCTTTCTGGAAAATCTTGCTAGTGTATGCAATGGTGTCAGCGTTTGGAAGCTGATTATGGGATGGATCCCTGCATATGGCAATCACTAGATGGTCCATCCTTTCCTCACAGCTCCAAATTTTGTCACTGTAACTCCTTCCATGGGTGTTTTGTTCCCATTTCTAAGAAGGGGCAAAGTGTCCACACTTTGGTCTTCGTTCTTCTTGAATTTCATGCGTTTAGCAAATTGTATCTTATATCTTGGGTATCCTAAGTTTCTGGGCTAATATCCACTTATCAGTGAGTACATATTGTGTGAGTTCCTTTGTGATTGGGTTACCTCACTCAGGATGGTGCCCTCCAGGTCCATTCATTTGCCTAGGAATTTCATAAATTCATTTTTTTAATAGCTGAGTAGTACTCCATTGTGTAAATGTACCACATTTTCTGTATCCATTCCTCTGTTGAGGGGCATCTGGGTTCTTTCCAGCTTCTGGCTATTATAAATAAGGCTGCTATGAACATAGTGGAGCATGTGTCCTTCTTACTGGTTGGGACATCTTCTGGATATATGCCCAGGAGAGGTATTGCTGGATCCTCCTGTAGTACTATGTCCAATTTACTGAGGAAGCACCAGACTGATTTCCAGAGTGGTTGTACAAGCTTGCAATCCCACCAACAATGGATGAGTGTTCCTCTTTTCCACATCCTTGCCAGCATCTGCTGTCACCTGAATTTTTGATCTTAGCCATTCTGACTGGAGTGAAGTGGAATCTCAGGGTTGTTTTGATTTGCATTTTCCTGATGATTAAGGATGTTGAACATTTTTTCAGGTGCTTCTCAGCCATTTGGTATTCCTCAGGTGAGAATTCTTTGTGCAGCTCTGAGCCCCATTTTTTTATTGTGGTTATTTGATTTTCTGGAGTCCACCTTCTTGAGTTCTTTATATATATTGGATATTAGTCCCCTATCCGATTTGGGATAGGTAAAGATCCTTTCCCAATCTGTTGGTGGCCTTTTTGTCTTATTGACGGTGTCTTTTGCCTTGCAGAAGCTTTGCAATTTTATGAGGTTCCATTTATCGATTCTCGATCTTACAGCACAGGCCATTGCTGTTCTATTCAGGAATTTTTCCCCTGTACCCATATCTTCGAGGCTTTTCCCTACTTTCTCCTCTATAAGTTTCAGTGTCTCTGGTTTTATGTGGAGTTCCTTAATCCACTTAGATTTGACCTTAGTACAAGGAGATAGAAATGGATCAATTCGCATTTTTCTACATGATAACAGCCAGTTGTGCCAGCACCATTTGTTGAACACGCTGTCTTTTTTCCACTGGATGGTTTTAGCTCCCTTGTCAAAGATCAAGTGACCATAGGTGTGTGGGTTCATCTCTGGGTCTTCAATTTTGTTCCATTGGTCTACTTGTCTGTCACTATACCAATACCATGCAGTTTTTATCACAATTGCTCTGTAGTACAGCTTTAGGTCCGGCATGGTGATTCCACCAGAGGTTCTTTTATCCTTGAGAAGAGTTTTTGCTGTCCTAGGTTTTTTGTTATTCCAGATGAATCTGCTGATTGCCCTTTCTAATTTGTTGAAGAATTGAGTTGGAATTTTGATGGGGATTGCATTGAATCTATAGATTGCTTTTGGCAAGATAGCCATTTTTACAATGTTGATCCTGCCAATCCATGAGCATGGGAGATCTTTCCATCTTCTGAGATCTTCTTTAATTTCTTTCTTCAGAGACTTGAAGTTCTTATCATACAGATCTTTCACTTCCTTAGTTAGAGTCACGCCAAGGTATTTTATATTATTTGTGACTATTGAGAAGGGTGTTGTTTCCCTAATTTCTTTCTCAGCCTGTTTATCCTTTGTGTAGAGAAAGGCCATTGACTTTTTTGAGTTAATTTTATATCCAGCTACTTCATTGAAGCTGTTTATCAGGCTTAGGAGTTCTCTGGTGGAATTTTTAGGGTCACTTATATATACTATCATATCATCTGCAAAAAGTGATATTTTGACTTCTTCCTTTCCAATTTGTATCCCCTTGATCTCCTTTTGTTGCCTAATTGCTCTGGCTAGGACTTCAAGTACAATCTTGAATAGGTAGGGCGAGAGTGGACAGCCTTGTCTAGTCCCTGATTGTAGTGGGATTGCTTCCAGCTTCTCACCATTTACTTTGATGTTGGCTACTGGTTTGCTGTAGATTGCTTTTATCATGTTTAGGTATGGGCCTTGAATTCCTGATCTTTCCAAGACTTTTATCATGAATGGGTGTTGGATCTTGTCAAATGCTTTTTCCGCATCTAAGGAGATGATCATGTGGTTTTTGTCTTTGAGTTTGTTTATATAATGGATTACGTTGATGGATTTCCGTATATTGAACCATCCTTGCATCCCTGGGATGAAACCTACTTGGTCAGGATGGATGATTGTTTTGATGTGTTCTTGGATTCAGTTAGCAAGAACTTTATTGACGATTTTTGCATCGATATTCATAAGGGAAACTGGTCTGAAGTTCTCTATCTTTGTTGGGTCTTTTTGTGGTTTAGGTATCAGAGTAATTTTGGCTTCATAGAATGAGTTGGGTAGAGTACCTTCCGTTTCTATTTTGTGGAATAGTTTGTGAAGAACTGGAATTAGGTCTTCTTTGAAGGTCTGATAGAACTCTGCACTAAACCCATCTGGTCCTAGGTTTTTTTTGGTTGGGAGACTATTAATGACTGCTTCTATTTCTTTAGGGGATATAGGTTTAGATCATTAACCTGATCTTGATTTAGCTTTGGTACCTGGTATCTGTCTAGAAACTTGTCCATTTCATCCAGGTTTTCCAGTTTTGTTGAGTATAGCCTTTTGTAGAAGGATCTGATGTTGTTTTGGATTTCTTCAGGATCTGTTGTTATGTTTCCCTTTTCATTTCTGATTTTGTTAATTAGGATGCTTTCCCTGTGCCCTCCAGTGAGTCTGGCTAAGGGTTTATCTATCTTGTTGATTTTCTCAAAGAACCAGCTCCTTGATTGTTTGATTCTTTGAATAGTTCTTCTTGTTTCCACTTGGTTGATTTCACCCCTGAGTTTGATTATTTCCTGCCTTCTACTCCTCTTTGGTGAATTTGCTTCCTTTTGTTCTAGAGCTTCTAGGTGTGTTGTCAAGCTGCTATTGTGTACTCTCTCTAGTTTCTTTTTGGAGGCACTCAGAGCTATGAGTTTTCCTCTTAGGAATGCTTTCATTGTGTCCCATAGGTGTGGGTATGTTGTGGCTTCATTTTCATTAAACTCCAAAAAGTCCTTAATTTCTTTCTTTATTCCTTCCTTGACCAAGTTATCATTGAGAAGAGTGTTGTTCAGTTTCCATGTGAATGTTGGCTTTCCATTAGTTATTTTGTTATTGAAGATCAGCCTTAGTCCATGGTGATCTGATAGGATGCATGGGACAATTTCAATATTTTTGTATATGTTGAGGCTTGTTTTGTGACCAATTATGTGGTCAATTTTGGAGAAGGTACCATGGGGTGCTGAGAAGAAGTTATATCCTTTTGTTTTAGGATAAAATGTTCTGTAGATATCTGTTAAGTCCATTTGTTTCATCACTTCTGTTAGTTTCACTGTGTCCCTGTTTAGTTTCTGTTTCCATGATCTGTCCATTGGTGAAAGTGGTGTGTTGAAGTCTCCCACTATTATTGTGTGAGTTGCAATGTGTGCTTTGAGCTTTACTAAAGTTTCTTTAATGAATTTGGCTGCCCTTGTATTTGGAGCATATATATTAAGAACTGAGAGTTCCTCTTGGAGGATTTTACCTTTGATGAGTATGAAGTGCCCCTTCCTGTCTTTTTTGATTATTTTGGGTTGGGAAGTCGATTTTGTTAGATATTAAAATGGCCACTCCAGCTTGTTTCTTCATACCATTTGCTTGGAAAATTGTTTTCCAGCCTTTCATTCTGAGGTAGTGTCTATCTTTTTCTCTGAGATGAGTTTCCTGTAAGCAGCAAAATGTTGGGTCTTGTTTGTGTAGCCAGTTTGTTAGTCTATGTCTTTTTATTGGGGAGTTGAGCCCATTGATATTAAGAGATATTAAGGAAAAGTAATTGTTGCTTCCTGTTATTTTTGTTATTAAAGTTGGCATTCTGTTCTTGTGGCTGTCTTCTTCTAGGTTTGTTGAGGGATGACCTTCTTGTTTTTTCTAGGGCGTGGTTCCCGTGCTTGTATTTTTTTTTTCTGTTATCATCCTTTGAAGGGCTGGATTCGTGGAGAGATAATGTGTGAATTTGGTTTTGTCATGGAACACTTTGGTTTCTCCATCTATGGTAACTGACAGTTTGGCTGGGTATAGTAGCCTGGGCTGGAATTTGTGTTCTCTTAGTGTCTGTATAATATCTTTCCAGGCACTTCTGGCTTTCATAGTCTCTGGTGAAAAATCTGGTGTAATTCTGATAGGCTTGCCTTTATATGTTACTTGACCTTTTTCCCTTACTGCTTTTAGTATTCTATCTTTATTTAGTGCATTTGTTGTTCTGATTATTATGTGTCGGGAGGAATTTCTTGTCTGGTCCAGTCTATTTGGAGTTCTGTAGGCTTCTTGTATGTTCATGGGCATCTCTTTCTTTAGATTTGGGAAGTTTTCTTCAATAATTTTTTTGAAGATGTTTGCTGGTCCTTTGAGTTGAAAATCTTCATTCTCATCCACTAGTATCCGTAGTTTTGGTCTTCTCATTGTGTCCTGGATTTCCTGGATGTTTTGAGTTAGGATCTTTTTGCATTTTCCATTTTCTTTGATTGTTGTGCTGATGTTCTCTATGGAATCTTCTGCACCTGAGATTCTCTCTTCCATCTCTCGTATTCTGTTGCTGATGCTCACATCTATGGTTCCAGATTTCTTTCCTAGGGTTTCTATCTCCAGCGTTGCCTCACTTTGGGTTTTCTTTATTGTGTCTACTTCCCTTTTTAGGTCTTGGATAGTTTTATTCAATTCTATCACCTGTTTGGTTGTGTTTTCCTGCAATTCTTTAAGGGATTTTTGTGTTTCCTCTTTAATGTCTTCTACTTGTTTAGCAGTGTTCTCCTGTATTTCTTTAAGTGAGTTATTTAAGTCCTTCTTGATGTCCTCTACTATCATCATGAGATATGCTTTTAAATCCAGGTCTAGCTTTTCAGGTGTGTTGGGGTGCCCTGGACTGGGCGAAGTGGGAGTGCTGGGTTCTGGTGATGGTGAGTGGTCCTGGTTTCTGTTAGTAAGATTCTTATGTTTACCTTTCTCTGGAGTTAGTTGTTATAGTTGTCTCTGTTTAGAGATTGTTCCTCTGGTGATTTTGTTACCCTCTATGAGCAGACCTGGGAGACTAGCTCTCTCCTCTGAGTTTCAGTGGTCAGAGCAGTCTCTGCAGGCAAGATCTCCTCTTTCAGGGAAGGTGCACAGTTATCTGGTGTTTGGACCTCCTCCTGGCCGAAGATGAAGGTCCAAAACAGGATCCTTCCCAGAAGCTGTGTTGCTTTGGCCTGTCAGAGAAGTCATTGTTCCAGTAGTCCACACTCTCACCTGTGTAGACCACCCTCCTCGGAGTCCCAGAACCAAGGTGGCTCCCGAGGAACCTGAGGCAGAAGCCTCTCGTGCCGGGCGGATACCTGTGCTCCTACCAGGAAGGTGTCCGGCCATCTGGAGCCGAAAATGGTGCCGCCTCAGAGGCTCTGCGGCTCTCGCCCGTCCCAGAAACCGCTGGCCTCTGTATTCCACACTGTCACCTGTGCAGACTGCCCTCCTCGGAGTCCCGGAACCAAGCTGGCTCCCGTGGAACCTGAGGCAGAAGCCTCCCAGGCCGGGCGGACACCTGTGCTCTGACCAGGAAGGTGGTCGGTTGTCTCCTGCTTTTAAATCTTAAAATGAGTAAAATCCAAATATTCTGCATGCCTATGACAGTGTGTAAAGTGGACCCCATACCCCTGACAGGTTGATAAAGAGTCTCATAGCACTTTAAACACACCCTTTTTAAAAATAAAAACAAAAGGTGTGGGTTGGTCGGGGAAGAGCTGGCTCAGTGGTTAACAGTTCATATTGCTGAGAACATAACTAACAACCAAGGGGACCTCAGTCCAGTTGCTCCAAGTGGCCTATAATTCCAGCTTCCTGACATCTGTTGCCCCCTTTTATCCTCTCTGGGTTCTGCACTCACACACACACACACACACACACACACAAAAACCCACACAAAACCCCACAATTTAAAAAAGAAAGAAAGAAAGACATTTGAACCTTTTACTTAGAATTTTTTTCATGAGAAATTATCAGAAATGATAACACAAATTTTACATTTTCCTTAAATTATATTAAAAGAAAAAAAGTACCAAATGAAACAGATCACCAATTAAAATATAGAACAATTAAGGTCATAATTCTTTCAAAGGCAACATTTGCCATGGAATAATCACCTTGTTTTTTATGACCACATATAATTTTTTTTCCTCTTGTCACTAAGGAAACTGTACATGCATGTCTTAGTCATGCTTATTTTGCATTAACAAATATATGAACAGTTTCAAAGAAGAGCATTTTCTTTGGCTCATGCTACCAGTGGTTACTGCCCATCGTCAGCTGACTGCATTATTTTGGTCCTGTGGTGAGGCAGGAGACCATGCTGATGGGCAGAGTTGAAGATCTGTTCATTTCTTGGCAACCAGGATGGAGACATAAAGATAAGAAGGAGCCAGAACTAGACAGAGCCTCCCCCCCCCCCAAAGAGCCCATCTGCAGTGATGGAGGTGTTTCAGGTATGCTCACCTCAGCTTCCTTCTTAAGCAGTGCCATAAGCTAGGGACCAAGCTTTCCACACGAACTTGTGGAAGATGCTCAAATCCAAATTGGACCATCCAATAATGTCAAATTTATGGACAAATACCAAGAGGTACATAGTCTTGTTGATACATTAGCAAAGACTAGCAGAATATACACTAAGAAGGAGATACTTCCATAGTTTAAGAGATAATGTACTTTTTCTTGTTACATAATAGCAGTATTTTAAAATCTGGTGGGAAGAACCATCAGTTGAAACTTACGAAATCCTGAAGTATTGTAGCAAACTCTGAAACCTAAGCCCCCAAAATATCAGTACTACTCAAAGTTCCCAAATCAATTACAGTGCTGAGTCTGTCACTCATACAACTGTAGGAGAAATGGAGAAGGTATTATCTCCACCAGCCATGAGGAGCCTAGATTCAGAAGGCAGTATCTTACACAGGTAGTAACAACTGGAGGTGAGAGATTCGGCTCTGGGACCATCTCAGCACAGCAGAGAACTCCCACAGGTGAAACCTCACACCAGGTGAGGATTAAGCTCAGTTAAGTCTCAACAAGTGAAGCAACAGAATAAGTGAGACCTTACACTTGGTAAGGCTTAAGCTCAGGTGAGCCATCAGTACAGGTTTAACTCTAGAACAGAAGAGGCTATGGCACAGATAAGACTCAACAGGTGAGAAACCTAAACCCAGGTGACACCTCCATGCAAGAAAGACATGAGCACTTTGTAACTCACCTTTCCTGATCTTAAGAATGAATTTTCATTTTAAGTAACAATATGTTTAATTTTCCCAGCAGTCTTAGTTGCAACTCCCCAAACTCATAAATACTTCCATAAACAAAATAACACACCTGGACACCCTTTGAAAGCATGTTATTCCCCTTCAGATTTCTATCAGTGTCTCTGAAGCCAGGAATGGGGTGCTGCAGCTCTCTGCTCTGGGGTGTTCTGGAGAGCTTTGATTCTCACTCCTATCTGTGCTACTGCATTTAGAAGATGCAGCAAAAAGGCAGACTTTCAGGAATATTGGATAAAGGTGCCAAGTGCAGCTCCATCCAGCCCACTAATGTCTATTGGGTTGGCAGGTAGAGCAGGACTCATAAAAGTGCCTACTCTGTGCTAAAAGATCTTACATTGATTCTGACTTTTCTTTATGGTTCAACCACATTCTAATAGGCTCAGCCAAGAGTGGCATGAGGGATCTGGACAGATGGCTCAGTGGTGAAGAGCACTCGCTGTTCTTGCAAAGGAGCTGAGTTCAATTCCCAGCACTCACATCAAGCAGCTCACAATTTCCTGTAATTCCAGATTCAAGGAATCCAAAGCCCTCTTCTGACCCCTGTGATTTACCCACAGATGTGGCACATACACACAGAGAAAAATAATAATAAATAATCCTTATAAAAATTGTGACACAAGAGAGGGGCAGGTGGGTTGTGGACCTGTGAACATTTTGGCCCCAAGTGTAAAAGATATTTAAGAAGTCAACAACAAGTAAAGTCACCTTGACTTCTGAGGAGAGTAAACTAGAGACAGTAGGGGGATAGTTGGGGCAGAGTCTTAGGTAAGTTACAATTAGGTTAGAGAAATATAGGTGCCTTCGAGGATATGTTTGAAATCTGAATAGTCAGAGAACCTAGACAGCATGATAACATGACAGGACTTTCATACTAGTAGGCATTTGGGTAGAAAGGGCAGAAAAACATAAACAAGGATAGCATGCAAATTCTAGCTTGAGTGAATAGAATGTGACATTCTATGAGATGTAGTAGAAGACAGAAGTGGAAGCTTGGGGTATGCGTGGTGTGAAAGTAGAGAGACAACCTAGAAACTACAGAGATGCTATTTTAAAATACTCTGCAAATATCTAGACAAAGATGGCAAGGTGAGGTAAGATACTTGGGTCACTGTGTCACATTCTTGATATAACCTGAAAGGAGGAAGGACTTATTTTGTTTCAGTGATGTCCATGGTGGACTGACCCCATTGCTAATTGGCCTCCAGTGAATCTGAGCATCATGGCTGAAGCATGCGGCTGAAGAAAGAGCAGCCAGGAAGCTGAAAGCACCAGGATTTCCTCCATAGGCTCAGCCTTCATAACCTTACTTCCTCCACCAGAACCCACCTTCTACTGCCTTTCAATACCACTATCAGATGATGGGTCCACCAAAGACTGAACTCACTGTTTCAGAGACCTTCAATACATAGGCCTCTTAAGGATCACATCATATTCAAGTCATAACAGAATTCATGCCTAGAAACCTGGTAAGAACATCTCTGAGGGCAATGGTATGGGAAGAGGTAGTACATCAAAGGCTACCTGAGAAATTTCCGGGAGAGGGAATTAGTTATATCAACAATTTGCAGAGAGGATAAGAAAGATATAAGTGACTTCGGGAAACTTGGACAACACAAAGGCTATTGGTAACATCTTAAGTGTAATTACCATGGTCATATAGGGCAAGGAGCATAGTTCTTAGTGAGAAAGGGGAATGTGGGTACTCTTTCACATAAGTATAAAGAGTTTAAATGAACAAAAATAATTCAATAATCTATTCCAAAACACAGCATTGTATAAAGTCAAAGCATATGTTTTTTTTAAAAGAATTTAGTTTTATTACATGTGTGTTTGTGTCTCTATGTAGCTATGTGTATGTGAGTGCAGATGTTCTTGGAGGCCAGCAGCATCAGATCCCCAGATTTTGGAATTACAGGCACTTAGCTTTGCAACATGGGAGCTGGGAACTGAGCTCAGTTGGGTCCACTGTTAGAGCAGCAAGTTGTCCTAACAGCTGAGCAATGTCACTAGTCCCAAAGTGCATCTCCCTTTCCCCATCCCTCTCCTCTTTCTTTCTTTCTTTCTTTCTTTCTTTCTTTCTTTCTTTCTTTCTTTCTTTCTTTCTCCCTCTACCTCTCCCTCTCCCTCTCCCTCTCCCTCTCCCTCTCCCTCTCCCACCCTCTCCCTCTCCCTCTCCCTCTCCCTCTCTCTCTCTTTATCTCCCTTTTCTCCTTATTTCTTCCTCAAATACTCTCCCTCTCTTTGGTCTTACCATATAACCCAGCAGATTATACATAGATTATCTTACATAGAACAAATATCCAGTATATGTAGATAGATAGATATAGATATAGACATAGATAGATATAGACATAGATATAGATGTGTGTGTATGAGAGAGAGAGAGAGAGAGAGAGAGAGAGAGAGAGAGAGAGAGAGATTAAAAAACTGAAGCTGTCATCCCAAACTGTCTATCCTATCTATCTCCATATCCAGGGAGCCCAAGTTTTCATGGCTGGAAGAAGCTTTGGTCTGAAGGAGACTTTCAGAACCTTTTCACATAAACTTAGGAGCCCTCCTGTGTTGCAGTCCCATTGGGAACACATGGGAAGCCTTTAGCTCTGAGATATTTTTTGCCAATTATTTATTTGTTTGTTCTGAGGGTCTCATTATGTATTTTGGGCTAGTTTAGAACATGCTAGGTAGCCCACGTTAGCCTCAGGCTTATACTTTTCCTGCCTCAGGGGAACTGTGCCTGTAAATTAGAGTGTGGTACAGTAGTCAGGACAATGTCCACAAGTTCTAACAACATGTGATTATCCTACTTCTTTCCCCCATGCCTTGAAGGCTACCTTCCAGTTCATCCCTTGGAAGCTCAGAACTGATCTCTCTCTCTCCTATGAGATCATGACAATTGGTACTTTCAGTGTGGCATATTTTCTACACCACGTTTCTCACCAAAAATGTGCTTTGGTAAACATAAATATAAAGGGCAAAATGAAACAAATAGCAAGAACCAAGTTAGCTAAAATTATATATATATATATATATATATATATATATATATATATATATCCCTACTCAACTTTCTGTTAAGGAAACTGAATATTTGACTCTCACCTTGTTTATGAAAAACATTCTTTTCTTTGTGGTTCTCAGCTGTGGACCCCTGAGCCGTAAGGTCAATGGGCGTTCTGTGTAACAGGCAATGTTCAAGATCAGCAGGGTGTACCAGAACGTCCCTCTCCAACTGCCAAAAAAGCCCACTTTCTTCCTCATGTGATGTTTCTAAGCCTGGCTCCTCTTCACTGGTGTTGACATTCTAGCAGAGGGCTTCTTTTGATTTACTTTTATTTTTGAAATTTCATTTTGTTTAAATATTTGTGTATGTGTGTGGGTGCACATATGGAGGCCCATGAGGGCAATTTCAAGGGTTGATTGTCTCCTTTCACCATGTGGTTCTCACAGATTGGACTCAGGTTGTCAGGCTTGGCAGCAAAAGCCATCTCACTAGACTACCAGGAATCTGCTTAATGTCTAGGAAATGGTCTCCGGGGTGTCAACCAGCTCATGTGTTGCTTGAATTCTGGCTGTAGACAGAGAGTGGACTTGGGTCCATACCCTAAATATGTCTTTGTCTAGCACAGAAGAAGATCAAGTGTGCAAGGCCATGTTATTCATCTCTAACTTTTAGTTAACTTACTTTTTTTTTAAAAAAAGATATTAACTAAAAATGTATTTGTATCTACATGACATATGTACACAAATGCTCTTCACTGTGAGCTGAAAGGGGAGATGTATTTAGAAGTAGAGTCAGAGTTGAGGAGTTGGGTTCATTTCTATAATTATGCGCTAATTTTAACACAGCATTTCCTGGTAGCCAGAGCGGAGTAGAAGCAGCTCCATGAACAGCTGTTTCTCCCTGCAGAGGAGAAAGGCATGCTAATAACCATCCCAGCCCCAGGGGAAAGTCAATCATTTATTTTGGCAGTGCTGTGGACAAAACCCCAGACTTGACATGTGCTAGACAAAAATGCTCTACCCCTGAGCTACACTCCAGGAAAAGGGTGATTCTAAAAGACCTTTTGATATATATTTGTTTATATAAAATGTGAACATTGGATATGTTATTAGTGATGCCTGGAATTCCAATAGTGATAACATTACAGATTCTAGCATGGGTTTTGTTTGTTTTGTTTTGTTTAGCTTTGCTTTTTTTTTTTTTTAAATTAATGAACTATCCTGACCGTACCCCAGTAGTTCCAATTTCTAGGCAGGAAAATATGACTGAGTATTCACCTTGGGCCGCTAGAAGCAAATGCTATCTGTTTAAAAGGGAATGAAAAGCAAGAAAAGAGAGGGAAGGGGAGATGAGAAGAGTGAAGTTGGGAAAGGGGGAGGGGAAGAGAAGTGAAAGAGGAAGAAGGGGATAGAAGAAAGGGAAAGGAGGAAAGGAAGAGAGGGAGAGGGATGGAAAGGGGGAAGAGGAAAGGTGGAAAAGGGAGGGTGGAAGGGAGGAGGAAGGGAAAAGAATGGGTAGGATACTGAAGTATGTATGGAGAGGAGAAAGGAAGAGAGGATGGAGAAGGGAGGGGCGGGGAGAGATGATAAAGAGGAAAGGAGAAGAGATGGGGAGAGGAAGAGGGGGAGAAGAGGCAGATTGCACATAAAATTCTTATTAAAGTTTGAAAGACAAACACTTTTTTGCCCAAGACAGTTTATGGGTTACTACTGATGGAGTCAGCCAGTCCTTCACAAGTCTACATACTTCGAGGTTAGCCTGCTCTATACAGAAAGATCCAGGGTAGCTGGGGCTACATAGTGAAACCCTGCAAAAAAGGAGGAGGAATATAAAGAAGAGGGGGAGGGGGAAGAAAGGAAGGATGAAGGGATGAAAGAAAGAAGGAGAGGGGGGAGGGATGGAGGGAGGGAGGGAGAGAGAGAGAGAGAGAGAAAGAGAGAGAGAGAGAGCTGTGAAAGGTAGGGGGACATTTAACTAGGATCTAAATTCCAAGTCCCTAAGAGTGGCCAGAAACAGATCTTGTAGTCACCATCCTGTCCACTTATCCTGAGGCAGAATAGAAAAACAGGGAACTTGTGGACACAGGAAGAGGGAACAGACTCTCACACAGAAGTCTGATTAAGCCTTTTCCCCCCGAGAAGCAATAACTCTAGCATAATTAACATCTGCTATAAATGCTGCAGACTGAGTTAACAGTCCTTTCATATAGAGATATTTTCTGGTAATGTAACCATTAACCAGGTTTCAGGCCCAAAGGCATAGGACTTTGGGCATGGCCTCATCCCTTCCCCTTCAATCGGTTTATACTAAATCTATATACTATCTGTCTGTGTCCTTGTGGTTTAGACATTTGCCTGATCAGCTGTTGTCCCTGCCAGTACCTCTCAGGACCACAAGGTGATCTTCTTTACATATGAGACCCACCCTTTGAGTAGTGGGATATAGGATTGTAGTAAAAATACAAATGCAGAATAGAGTGAGAACCACCTATGATAAGAAGTGTCTGCGTTCTCAAATGTGCCTTCTTTTCCATCTGAGAGCCCCTTTTTGTCTTAATCCTCCTGCTTAAGCTTCTGTTAAAATATCTTTATTAAACCTGAATTCTGACTCATACCAGCCAATTCTGAAATCTTGTTCTGCATTGATGCCACTGTCCCTGGTTTGGCTTAGGTAAATGTCCTTGGAAATCTAAGGGAACCCCTCAAGCTATCTCTATAGCTTGACAGTGTGGGGCTGTACCTCCTATCTCTGTCCCCAAATACTTACAACCACAAAATGAGAACACCAGTTAAAATAACAATCTGCCTATCAAAGCCTTTTTTTTTCAATGTTTTGTAAGTGAAAGTACATGGTGGGGCAAGGTTCTTTAGTCCATGGATTATGGGGTTCTGAAGTCATTTCACGTGGTAATTATACCGAGAAAGAGACAAAGTGAGAGATGGAAAGCCTCCTAAAAGTGGCATACTCTATCTTCACTACCCTATGCAGACTCTGGTCAGATCAACAAACACTTAGAAAGAATTAACAGCGTGAGAAGAAATACTAAAACACACAGAGAGAACACACATCGCCAGAGAAGAGAGGCAATCAAGATAATCAAGTTTAAAAGCAAAGAAGACATGACTCCTGGAGAGAGTTATAACTGGGAAATAAAAGGACTTCTCTCATAAAACAAACACAAATGATAAGAAGGAGTAGGAATATGGCAGGTCACGTTGGCACAGTCATCTAGAATAAAAGTCAAAAGGATAAAAAGGGGTTGTGGTGTAGCTCGGTGGTAGGGCACTTTCCTGGTGTGAGAATTAGTGGTCATAATAAGAGTGCCAGAGACTCTTGAGTAACCAAAGCTAAGCAGTTTATGTTATGAATTTACAAAGTCCAGTGTCACCTTAGATAGACAGGCACGAAGATTAAGCATAAAGAAAGAGCTTAACCCCAAGGTGCAGATTGCCTCTCTTCTCTTTTTTTATACATATTATCTAGGTCTTGTATTCTCCTCTGTTGTACGTCTTCATCAAAAGCCATGGTTTGTGTTGAAGATGACTAGATACAAGGGCTTGCAGGTAAACTTGGCTGTTAATAATTTTCTACTCTAAACTTCTAGCTTGAGACACCATGGCTTTGTAGAGTTTGGGTGTTTTCAATCCTTTTCTGCTGAACCTACACTGGTTCCAGATACTTTGGACATTTATTGCCAGATTATTTCTAAGACAAGTATGCACAAGGCAGAAGGTTTAGTTCCTAACACACACACGCACACGCACACACACACGCACACACGCACACACGCACACACGCACACACACACACACACGAGAGAGAGAGAGAGAGAGAGAGAGAGAGAGAGAGAGTGTCAAGGACCTGTGTTTTAGATTCAAAAGACCCACCAAGAACTCACTACTGTTATGTAGCTGAATTGAAGTGGCTCCAAACTGCTTTGTAAATATTTAGTATATACCCACAGACAAATGTTCCCACAGACAAATGTTCCTCTCAGCTTTAACCGCAGAAGCTTCTCCCGCGGTGAGTATAGGTAAAGTGAGCGCAGACTCAAGGCTGTCCTAGGTGCTGAAAATAAGAGATTATTAAGTGTTCAGCACTAAACTTCTATAGCACCAGATCTAAAGCTTGGGGGACATCAAAGAATAGGAGGTGGAGAGAATGTAAGAGCCCAGAGAAAGTACAAAGGGCTGAGAAATTCCATTTTCTTGGCATGACATTGTCATTACAAACTCAGAGCAACTATAGAGATCTGCTCTTGGCTTGCACAAGATTTGGACCTGTTATTTTGTAAGAAAAGGTTAACAGTCCTGTCCCATAAAGAAACACATGAACAAATTAAGGCAAACTCTTTTTGAAAAAAAGGGTACACAAAAACCCATGGGCAGAATGAGCATGCTCAGCCAGGTGGCCTTTGTCTCTTATCTTAGATGTAAGTGGTGACTGAGGTGATGTCATTGCTGAGAGGGTGGCTTTACAATCAAACAAGACTGACTGAAGAGCACAGAGAGAAAGAGGGAGATTTAGGAAACATGGGCCCTTGTTGAGATAACTACTTGAGATAGAAAAACATCCATGTTTCTCATAATTAGTCAACTATGTAAGTAAGGGATTTATAGAGCCTTTCCTCTTGATGTGGAATTATCAGGTACTGGTGAATTCTGGGCGAAGGGACATAATTGTTTTCAGTTGTAAAACCACAGGCGGACCTATCAAGCTGCAGTGGACAAACTCAAACCCAAGTTCACAAAATGTCTCTGGATGAACTCATAAAACAAAACAAAACAAAAAGACATGAATGTGACACAGTAGCCTGTGGAGAAGAGGGGATTTGACAGAGGTGAGAGGGTGATAGGGCAGGGTAGGCACTTACTAAAAGGATCCACAAGAGTCACTGCTTGAAGACAGTCTAATGGAATATAATGAGAAGCTTCTAGAAGGACTTAAACAGATCTGACTTAAACACAAGCTGTCTCTGAAATACAGCAAGGAGAAAGTGATGTCTCATTAGTAACTATCAGGTTATTCACATTTGGGCCTTCCCAAATGTGTTAAGCTCCCTACAGTCTATGAATTGTAACATGGGTCTTCAGAACTTTTTGGCTTCTATTCACTTATTAGTGAGTACATATCATGCATATCCTTTTGAGTTTCGGATACCTCACTCAAGATGATATTCTCAAGTTCAATCCATTTGCCTGAAAAATTCGAAATGTCATGGTTTTTAATAGCTGAGTAGTATTTCGTTGTGTAAGTGAACTACATTCTCTGTATCCATTCTTCAGTTTAGAAACATCTAGGATATTTCCAGCTTCTGGCTACTACAAATAAGGCTGCTATGAACATAATGGAGAAGGTGTCCTTGTGATATGGTGAAGCATCTTTTGGGTATATGCCCAGGAGTGGTATAGCTGGGTCTTCAGGTAGAACTATTTCCATTTTTCTGAGGAACCTACAGATTGATTTCCAGAATGGTTGTATCAGTTTGCAATCTCACCAAAAATGGAGGAATATTTTTCTTTCTTCACATCCTTGTCAGCATCTGCTGTTACCTGAGTTTTTGATCTTATCCACTCTGACTGGTGTAAGGTAGACTCTCAGGGTTGTTTTTATTTTCATTTCCCTGATAATTAAGGATGTTGAACATTTCTTTAGGAGCTTCCCCGCCATTCGAGGTTCCTCAGTTGAGAATTCTTTGTTTAGCTCTGTACTCCATTTTAATAGTGTTATTTGATTGTCTGGAGTCTAATTTGTTGAGTTCTTTGTATATATTGGACATTACCCCTCTATCAGATGCAGGACTGGTAAAGATCTTTTCCCAATCTGTTGGTTGCTGTTTTGTCCTATTGACAGTGTCCTTTGCCTTACAGAAGATGTGTACTTTTATGGGGTCCCATTTGTCAATTCTTAATCTTAGAGAGTAAGCTATTTGTGTTCTGTTCAGAAAAATTTCCCCTGTGCCATGTATTCGAGGCTCTTCTCCACTTTCTTTTCTATTAGTTTCAATGTATCTGATTTTATGTGGAGGTCCTTCATCCACTTGGACTTGAGCTTTGTACAAGATGATACAAGATGATAATAATGGATCTATTTGCATTCTTCTACATGCTGACAGCCAGTTGAACCAACACCATTTGTTGAAAATGCTGTCCTTTTTCCACTGGATGGTTTTAGGTTCTTTGTCAAAGATCAAGTGACCATAGGTGTGGGTTCATTTCTGGGTCTTCTCATCTTTCTTAAGGGAGATGTTAACAATTATCAGTTTATCCTAGGGACAGACCTAATAAACGTTCCATTCCCACCCTAGCAACACAAAGAGTTTATTGGGCTTACTTTGGAGCAGATAAATCACAGAGGAAAGCCTCTCTCTCTTCCAGCATCTGTCAATTGCTTATATAATTTCAAGACATGGAGGTGTGAAAGGCCCCTTTGAGTCCCTCTTTCTATGATGGAATATTCGTGGGCCCTCTCAGCGATTACATTTGCTGAGAGTTCAAGAGGGCTATGCCCACATCATGCCCAGTGGACAAGTTTCCACTAGCTGCAACAAGCAATCAAGTGAATTATAATGTTTAAGAAGACAAAAGGGGTTGAGGATTTAGCTCAGTAGGAGAGCACTTGAGTCCTTGATTCCATCCTCAGCCCTGGGGTAAGAAGGCAAAGTTATGAAGAAAAAATGCCCTACAAAACCAAGGTAGTAAGAATATGGAAATGAAGTGAAGAAAGAAAGGAAAGAAGAAAAGAAGGAAGGAAAAATACGCAAAAGTATTTTTCTATGGCTTCCAGTAGAGGAAAAAACAAGTAACCCAGAGGATAGGAAACTGAAGGTACTGGACTTAGCAGATACCAAGGAAGACAGCAGGGAAGAAAACCCTAGTGGGTGGCAAGTGGCTGCTTCACACTGAAGTAGAAGCACAGAGAGCTCTGGAAGAGAGGCAGCAGCACACAGGCAAATATAACAAAAGACAAGACAAGAAAAGTAAGTAGATGGTAGAGTTATTATTACAAACTCTTGCTGGAATTTTAACTATTATTTACTGTTTATTAGTGTTTGTGTGTGTGTGTGTGTGTGTGTGTGTGTGTGTGTGTGTGTGCAGTTTATGATGGGGGTGTGTATGTGCCAGGGCACACCTGCAGAGGTCAGAGGGCAACTGTGTGGAATGAGTTTATTCTTTTACTCACCCCTACTGTGATTACATAGTTCTGTTGCTGTGATAAAATACCCTGACCAAAAAAAAATATATATATATATATATCTTAAGAGAGAAATTTTTTATTTCAGCTCCAAATTCCAGGTTACAGTCTGTTATTGCAGAGAAGACAAGACAAGAATTTAAAGCAGATAGTTGCATCATAGCTACTACCGAGAGCAGATGGAGGTCTGAATCATTTGCTTGTGCTCAGCTCTGTTTCTCCACTCTCACATAGTTCAGGATTGCCAGGAAATGATGCTGCCCACAGTGGGCAAAAATCTTCCCAAATCAATTAACTTAATTAAGACAATCATTCACATGCCCATAGTCCAATGTGATTTTGAAAATTCCTTAAGACTCTATTCCCAAGTAACTCTAGGTTGGTGTTCAATTAACAGTTAAATTGACACAGTGAACTATTAAAACCATACCTGTCTCTGGAAATTCACCCCGGTGGTCAGCCTTACATAACAAGTACCTTAATCCTGCTGAGCCACCTTACTAGCCCCCTCAGTCTTTTAAACAAAAAGATTTCTTCCGTTTTTAGTTATATGTGTATGTGTGTACATCTGTGTGCATATGAATCTTGGTATCTGCTTGAAGAGGCCAGAAGAATGAGTCCGATCCCCTGTAGCTGGACTAACTGTTGTGAGCTGGTAGATATGGATGCTGAGAACCTAAATTGGATCTTCTGTAAAAACAGTACATGCTTTTAACTGCTGTGTCATCTTTCTGGTCCCCTGTTGCAGTTTTTAATTGTTCTTTAAAAATATATCCTGATTCTGAATAGCTCAGTTGATAAAGTGCTCACTTAGCACATAGGATGCCCTGGGTTCTATCTGCAGTAGTGCAACAAACCTGTGGTAGCATGCAGACATTCCATGTAGTGGTTTAAAAGAGAATACTTCCCATAAGCTCATATGTTTGAATGTTTGGTCCCCAGTTGGTTGAAGTGTTTGGGAAGGATTAGGAGGTATGGCCTTGTAACTCAACAGTAATGTGTTTGCCCAACTGTAGTGACACATTAGATTCAATCCTTAATGCCAACAAAACATTTTGATCAGTACATGCACCTGCTCACACAGAGTGGTACACATGCATGCACATACATGCATAAACCCACATATGCAGGTATACACATGCAGACATGCACATGCGCCACATATACAAATGTCAATACCCATGCAAACTCTTGATCATTAGTGCCAAAGACACACAAGTCTACAATGCCACACACCTACATATCTTTGCAAATGGGTAAACATTGGGGAAAATACACAGCTAAAATTTTCAAACACTATTAGTGAAACAAAGTAGAAAAATAAGTCTAGTATTTATTTATTTATTTATTTATTTATTTATTTATTTATTTGGGTTTTTGCCTGTTTTTAGGCATGCTCAAGAATGTGTGTGTGTGATGTATGCATGTGTATATGTACAAACACATGCAGATGCTAGAATAGAGAAGGACATCAAGTGTCTTTCTCTGTGCCTCTCCACCTATTTATTCCTTTGAGACGAGTCTCTCACCGAACCTTCAGCTTGCTGATTTGGCTAAGCATGGCTGACCACTAGGCTCCTAGGACCTCCTGGTCTCTGCTTCCCAGTGTTGAGGTTCCAGGTGTTCACAGTCATGCTCAGCTTCTAGGTGGGTTCTGGGAATTTGAACTCAGATCACGGTGCTTGCATAACAATGCGCTCACCCACCAAGCCATCTCTCTTCCCTAGTTCTGGTGCTTCTTGCTTAAACCTAAACGTACACAACAATTCCACTTCCATGTTTCCTGGAGAAACAGACAGATCAGCCTAAAGCCATACTTGTACAGTCCTGTTGATAGAAATTGTATTGGTGATAACCAAATCTGAAGAGAGACCTGGAGTCTACCAATTAGAAGATTAGATTTAGGAAAGGCTACTGAGAGATGTAATGAATGTCATAAACAATCTTAAAATAATAATATGTGCTACATAGGAGAAAAAAAGAACCTTTTCTAAATCAGTACTTGTGGTATGGGCTCCTTTTGTAAGGGTTATAGAGCACAAAAACTAATCTACTATAGGAATCTCTGAACCTGTCTTTGCTAATGGGATAGGATCGGAAAGTGCATGAAGCATGCAGGGCCACTGTAACTTCTGTGATTCACAGGAATATGAATTTGCTTAAATCTTATAGAGCATTGGGATTTGTTCATTTAATCTTCTATAAATTTCCTTCACATGGAGAAAGTGAGAAAAAAAAAGTACTCTAAACGAATACTGAACTTGGAATTGATGCTACACGCTGGGATGTTGGAGATGAAGTATCCCAATGTCTGCAGCTCACTTTGAAACCTAGCCAAAAGTAAGATGGATCGGTGGCTGGCTGGAGACACAGATGAATGGGCAGACGTGAGATAAAGCAAGTGCAACAGAATGTTAATTGCAGAATCTAAGTGCTAAGAAAATGGGTGCTCCTGGTACAATTCTCTAACTTTTATGCAGGTTTGAAAGGGGTCATAAGATTTCCAAATAATATAATCAGCCAGGGAACTAAAAATAACATACGGAGAGGAGGAAAAGGGTAGGTGAACTAAATCTTTATTTCTTATGTTAGGGTCAGTGAACATCATCTCACATGGAGTGCTTATGCAGGATCCTGCCACACAGGGCAAGGAATAGTGAGGACAAAGAAAGGGGTTCAAAAAGATGCTGGTCTTCCAGTCACAAGAGGGACACACTGTGTTCACAGCCTTTCACAACAACCACCTTTATCTTTATTTTATTTTAAAAAAAAAACTATAAAATATACTGTGTTGATATATAAAAAACATAATAAACCAAGCAAACAAAGAAAAAGTTGGGCCCCAGACACATTTCTCATCGAGGACCATTGGAGATCTCTGCCCAAAGCTTTCTCTGCCCACTCTCTCGGGCTGGATTGATTGATGACGTTGAGAAATGTCACTGCAGGGAAGAATTCAGATCAGAACCACTTTTCTCTCATGTCAAGAGATTGAGCTTTCTGACTGTGTGCTATCTGCCAAGTGGAGTGCACAGCCGAAAGTGCTCAGATGAATTTGGAAATGCACCACTCCTGGGGAAGGAAGACAGGAACCCACGGATAGCCAAGTACACATTAGGTTTTAATCGATTTGCAGAGTTCTTCCCTTATTTCCAAAATGAGGCATCTGTACAGCACAGCGATTTGGGAGTTAGTACTTCTCTCAATGGAAATAGATTTGCTCATCAAGCAGCATTGCCCTGGGTCCTTGGAGGAGATGGGTTTGATCTGAATTGTCTGTGTGTACGCTTGAGAGGCATCTATGCTGAACACAATGCTTCTTGCCACTGATTCTGGGGCACTAAAAGCTGGACACTCATTAGCTATGGAGTTTGCTGTGTTTGCTGCTTCAGGTTGAGGGCACAGCCTCCCACAGAGACCTGGAAATGAATCACCATAAAAATGAGCATTTATTCATCCATCAATCCATCTGTATGTTTATCTAACAATTACTGATTGAATTTTCAATAAAGACCTCATTGTGTAAGTTCAGAAAACTGTTAAAGGCAGACAAAATCTCTGTCCTTGTATACCTTGCATTCAATATAGTTATGGGTTCAAATGCTATGAGAAGAAAGAAATTCGGGGTACCTATGTTGAAGACGTACTAGGGAGAGGATTTAAAAGCAAAAAAAAAAAAAAAAAAAAAGTCTGTGTGCTTGCTAAGAGTGATGCTGCTGTGCTCCACAGGTTGACTGTTGCCAGACTGCCACTCCAAGGAGCTTGGTTCTCCTTGTCAGAGCATTGAGCAGGCATACAGTGGCATTCACTGTTAGTCATCAGCTGACAGCTAACAAAACGCTGAAGGAAAAAAGGTCCATTACCAGGGCCTTCACTAGTGTCCTGCTTGCGAGTCTCCTTCCTGTTCAGGTCGCTGGCCTCCTTCCAATCCCTCTGCAACTTACTTTACCTATAAAAATAAAATGTCTTCTATTTCAGAAAAAGGTTACTCTGCATATACAGTACAACCCTTTCTGCCTGGAATCCCACATTCGAAGGCTCAGCTGCAAATGACCTGTGCTCCCAGAATAGAAAGCCACCATCATGTTTCCTGCTTTCTTGTGTTGTTCCTCCATGTCACATACTGACCCCAGACTCTACTGCCATGTTTCTACTGATCGATCTCTTCAAATCTTAGTCATATGAGAAGAGATACTAACTTCATGGGTCCCTGACCTGAATTCTAGAAGCAGGCTTTGCCGAAATTCCCACTTTCTTAAGTCCATCGTTATCCTCTTGGAAGGGTGTCTGGTGCTGTGCTGAAACGTGGTGACTTAATGCAACTCAGAGAGGGAAGAATTCAGAGCAAGAAATCACACCAGGCAGGAACCTGGAGGGAGGAGCTGATGCAGCTGCCACAGAGAGGTGCTGCTTACTGGCTTGTTCTTTATGGTTTGCTCACGAGTGTCTCCACCCACAAGGAGCTGGGCTCTCCCCAGTCAATCACTAATTAAGAAAATGCCCTACAGCCCAATCTTATGGAGACATTTCCCCAACTAAGGTTCCCTCCTCTCAGATAACTCTAGTCTGTATCAAGTTGACATGAAAACTCGCTGACACAAACTTCCTAATGGGTTAGGCTTCAATAGTCAAGCACTGCAGGAGGCCACCATCTCTTCTCTTTCCAGAGAAGTTTGCACACATCATGGCTCTGTATGCTATGGATTCTGTTTGTTCAGTGGTTTCAAGTCTTTCCACAGAAACTGGTTGTCATCCTAAGAGCAAAGAAGTAAATTATAGCTACCTGACAGTCATTGCTGGTTCTTCCCTGTTGCCACTTGAGCTGAACATCATCTCAAGCACCAGCTCTTGCTTTAGAACAAGGCAGGATTGGAGATGGGAGCTGTCAGTTGAGAAAAATCCCCCTCCCTCTCATCTGTTTCTGAGTGAGTAAAGGAGAGTGGAGAGGGAGGAAGGCGGGGGGGGGGGTGGAGTCTGTCAAGGGCAAAGTTCTAAAGGTCAGAGTGGGACATGGGTACTCTGTTTGATGACGCTCTGCCTTCTTCCCTTGAGATAAGGGTCTCTCACAGAACCCCTATGGAGTTTCACTACACTGCCTGAACTGTCTGAAGAGCAAAGGCCCAAGGATCCACCTGTCCCCACTCACCACAGTAATACGGTTACAGGTATGTGAATGACCATACCCATCAGTTGGGGACTGAATTAGGTTCCTCAAGCCTGCACAACAAACACTCTTATCCACTGAGACATCCCTCCAGCCCCTCTCCTAGTGTTCTTAATACTGAATTATTAATCAGGGCAATATTGATACTCTGGGGGTGGGCTTTAACATCTAAATTAAAGTCAGCTAGCTCTGTCTTCCTAAAGTCAATGTTTAGAATCTAGAAGTAAATTCATGAGCTCTAACTTAGAGGTGATATCCTTACCGAGAGCATCCATGGGAGCCTGTTTTGAGTAAATATGGCAGGGCAGGCCTACTCACAGGAGAGATTTTGGACTCCAGAATTGATATCTTGGTTCACTAGAGAGCCCGAGGGTCAGGGAGAAGAGTAAAGATGCAGAGAACTTATTTTGGTGCTTCACTTCTGCCACTGTTTAGTCCTTTAGGGTTTTACTGTTGGCAGCCAGAGAACCTCGTAGAGGAATCACAGGTGATTGATGAATTGTTCACAGCCCAAACAATTACAAGCAAATAGAAATCAAAGATGGTGAGGTATCTCTTGTACGTGCATTCCTGTTTGTAGAAAGCTTAAGGTTTCAATTTGTGGCTTCATACAGTCCTGTGTTGATAGCATAGGGAGGAAGCTTTTAAAACCATTGGGTCAGTTTGCTGCGATCAACTAATGATGTCTGTACAAATATAGAATGTATGAAGGGAAGTACAAGGGAATTCAAATACATTATTAGCAACAATGACCCTGAGTACACTAGAAAAAGAAAATCACCTATCATTTGTCAGTTCTAGATTTTTTTTCCCTCTGAAATAAATTATTTTTCTGCGTTGAAAGACATGTGGCTTCTGCTGAGGTTGAACAGGTCAAGAGAATTTCAGAGCTGCTGGTTGCCGTCTTGTTACTACTATGGGAAAAACTACCTGAAAGATGAGAACAAACCAAAAAGTCAGGGGAAAGACCCAGAGACTGACTTTTGACGGTACCTCTGCCAGCCTTAAGCAAGCTGTTACTTTAGTACCAAAAAAAAAAAAAAAAAAGACTTACTTTTGAACCTTTGAACCTCAGTTATAAAAGCCAATTTCTCCCTTTGTTTATTTAAGCCAATATGAGTTTTGTCGGTATTATTTGCAATCCAGCGTGGCCTAATAGGTTCCTCTGAAGAGCCTAGTGGGGAATATCTTCCAGGTCACTTCACTTCCTTTGACTTTGAGTGTTCTTATCTGTTAATAGAAAATAATAAACTTATCTGTATTTGTTTAATAGGATTGCTGTAAAAACCAGCTGAGATAATAGATATTAAAGTTCTTTACAAAATGTGTGTGGAATTTTAAAAATTAGATTTCAGAGGTCTGTGTGTCTTTTGTGCATGTGTGTGTGTGTGTATGTGTGTGTGTGTGTGTGTGTGTGTAAATGCACAGTGTACAGTGTAGGAAGAGCAGTATTGTGTTGTATGTGCATTCTGTATGTGGTATGTGTTTGTTTGTCATGTGTGTATGTGTAAGGGATGTGTGTCCTGTGTGCAGTTTCTATATGAATATTGAATATGTGTGCTATGTATGTGGTTTATGCAGTATGTGTGTGTCTATGCTGTGTTATTTGTGTGTGGTGTGATGTCTGAAAACTGTTTTTAGTGTGATCTAATTTGTGTATTGTGTGGGAGTATGGTACATGTGGTGTGTGTGTGTGTGTGTGTGTGTTTGCTATGTAGGGAGCATGATATTTGAGCATGCTATTTGTGTGGCATGTGGGGTACATGTACTATGTGTGTATGATGTTTCTAGTGTGTATTGTGTTAACTTTGTGTGTAGCCTATTCTAAGAGAATGCACTGTGTAATGTGCATGTTGCTAATGAGGGATGGTCCTACTTTCTGATTTGTTTTGCTTTCTAATTTTGGAAGCTGACCCACAGGACATCTATTGTTGCAACCTCCATCACTGGCAGGAAATTGCCTCTCTTGTGGAACCCACTGGATTTTCCTAAAACTATGTCTATGTGACTGGACACTTGCCTCTGCTCATGCTATTTTTTTGATCATCTCTTTTCTTAGCATTATGAACTTTTGACTGAGCTCGGTGATCTTCTGCTGCTGGCAGCACTCCGCCATGACTCAGCACTGAGGTAAATGTTCCACTAATTTTCAGCTTTGTTTAAGCCTGGTAGCTTGGTGGGAACCCATCCTCTGTGGCCTTAGTGCTGGCTGGCACTTTGTTACTCATTTTGAGTGTTAATGCCCTAATAATTGTCCTGCTGCTTTGATACTTGGCTTCCATGTTGTGCTTTCCATGGCTTTGGCACCTCATAACTGACAGGAAGAAGCATCCTTTTCTACCACTCAAAGTCTCCCATGACTCAAAAATGATGTCCAAACAAAAAAGAAGCATTTAATCACTTAGGAACAGAGATGGAAATTATAAAATGTTCTGGGTTTCAAAAAATATACTTTTTATTCTGTTTTCTTTGATCGATAGTCTGATGCTTTATTCATTGTACTACTGGCTTGAGTTCTACCACTGAGCCATACCTCTAGTCTCTCATTGGGGCACATTTTCTGTTGCTGATCCACAACTCTGTCCTCTCCACTGGTCCTTACCACTAGTTCCTTCAGTTTGTGTTATGTCTTCTTTTATGGCATAGTTTGTGAGAACACCCTGTTTTCCATGTCAGATCACCTTGATGAGCACTATGTCAGCTCCACAGATGCTGCCTCCAAGCTGTGTGAAGAATTGTTCCTGAAGTCCCAAAAACCAAGGAGGGGATAACACTGTACCCAGCAGAGAAACAATCTGCAATGAAAGTCTGTTGGTTTTAGTCATTCCCATTTCTGCTAATGATGCCACATTTATGTAGCCTTCCCCATGTTGCTGGCTCTCCTCTCTTGGCATATCTACTTCATTGTAGCCTTATTATGACAAGGACTTGAAATATTAATGAGAACAATCGAGCATCTGCCCCTTCTCTCTTCTCCCCTCCCTCTCATCCTTCTTCTTTTTCTCTCTTTCTCTCATTTCATGCACTGTTCATGTAGTCTTCCAGGCCGGGACATGCAATGCTCAAACTTCCCATCCATCACTCATATGCTCATTCAGTACAACTCCAGAAACAAAGAGAATTCTCCATGATTCTCCTCCCAGAGGAACATTGTATACTGGGTTCTTGGAATAAATTAGTTCATTCTCACCATTTCTCTTGGATTGAATTTTCAAGAATTTAATAATAACAGGGAAAGTATCAGGGAAATGATCTGGCTCTCACTCTACCTAGCAAATGTTAGCTGTAGTTATTGCTGCTATTTTGTCCTAGACAGGAGCTTCTTGTGATAATTGGATTCAAGTAAGTAAATAAATGACAGAGTGAACTTGTTGATGGTGGGCTACAGAGCATCCAGAAGTCCAAGAGGCTTTTGGGGAAACTGGCACCTTCTATTTGGTCCCTTTTTAGTTGAGTGACTGTTCTTAATGAAAGGCTCTCTGTCATCTGGGGACCTACATCTCCTCAGTCCCATTGTGTAAACAGAACACAGACACTCAGGAATATGATTATATGACAGTTTCCTTCCTATTGAAACCTCTCTTTCAGAAGGGAAGAGGGAACTCATGAGTCTCAAAGGGTAAACAAAAGTCATATGTTTGGGCAAATAGAAACTCTGAAGATTTCTGACTACCCTCCCTAGCAATATAATGTATAGAGCAGTGGAAGTGCCTGCCAAGTGTGCCAGGATTAGAGCATTCATCAACTGTCACCCATTTCTGAGTAGGATTTGGGGTGACACAGTTGGCTTTGAGTCACCCTTGCTTTGTGTAAGTAACCCTTCTCCCATATTCCTGTAGTAATCCTAATGAAAACTTGTTGGCTCGCTAAGTTAGATTTCAGTATGATCTTCGATGTGTCTAGTTGTGGGTTTCTCTTCTGCAGTAAATAGGTATGTTTACTATCTACTCTCCCTAAGAAAAGTCTGTCACACAACATGTGACTTTCACAAAAATAGGTGGAACAAACTCAAGGCGTATGTCTTAATACTTGGTGACCTTCAGCTTGTCTTCACATTCCTTTGAACATCAGCAGATGTTTCTGTCTTTATTGGCAAGTTGGTTGTTGTAATGGTCCCTACCATGCTACCAAGTGAAAACATGGTATACTTGTATGACAAGACTTCTCTGAAAAACAAACAAGCATGTAAGCTTAAACAGTTAGAAACAATGAGCTTCAGCTAGGTCACACACTCCAATTAATGTCCTCATTCTCCTTTTAAGAAGTACAATACAGCAAGGCCTGGTTGTTAAGACCTGTGATTCCAACTGCTGTGGATACTGAGCCAGGAAACTCCCAAGGGCCTCCCTGGGACACTGAATAGATACAAAGAAAGCCTTGGCAATTTAGTGAGAACTTGTCTTTAAAAAAAGTCAAAAGAGGGCTAGGAAGAGAGAGAGAGAGAGAGAGAGAGAGAGAGAGAGAGAGAGAGAGAGAGAGACAGACAGACAGAGAGACAGAGAGACAGAGAGACAGAGAGAGATCTAAGGGATATAATATTTGCCTAGCATACATAGGTTTCTGGGTTCAAAACCTTAGTATAGAGATAGGTGAGGAGGGAGGGAAGGAAAGACAGAGACACAGAGAGATAGAGAGGGAGAGAGGGAGGGAGGGAGGGAGGGAGGGAAGAGAGAGAGAGAGAGAGAGAGAGAGAGAGAGAGAGAGAGAGATCATAACATACATTACATTAAAGTCTTTTAGAATCCCTGGGGGTGGAGAAGACAAGCTAGGAGCTTGTTATTATAAAGAGAGAACAGTGAACAGTCTTTAGCCCCTGGCTGAACTAGTGTTCCATGGAACGTACTCTCTAAAATTCTTATTAAATGGCCCCTTCAATATGCAAAGCATCAGCTTAGAAGCAAGTTGAATTTATGATAAGTGAGAGCATTTTGGACCATACAAGTCTGCAGTAAATGCCAGTTGGAGGCAAAAAAAAGAACAGAACCCCCTTCTGTAATTAGTGCAGCCTTTACAACAGCTTGCACATATCTTTTTGAGAGTTGGAAAATTATAATGTTTGTGACAGGGTTGTGTACATATCTGTTGTCAGAGTTAATAAAGCTACTGTTTAATTACTCATATTGGATGTAGCTGGAGCTGGGCTCACACATCTTCTTGCTCAGAGATGGCCAAATTCACTGGCATATGGGCACAGCATAGATGGTGTTATGGTTTCAGTTAAAAATGTTCCCATCCACCTCTTGTAGCCAGGCAGAAACCCAATGGAGTGATAGGGACACTAACCGACTCACAAAACTTTCCACCCCAAATTTATCCTGTCTATAAGAAATGCTAGGATGGGGAATGGAGCAGAGACTGAGGGAACAGCCAAGCAATAACTAGCTCAACTTAAGACCCATCCCATGAGCAAGCATCAATCCCTAACGCTATTAATAATACAGAAGTCTAACATGGCTGTCCTCTAAGAGGGTCCACCTAGCAGCTGACTCAGGCAGATACACACACCCACAGCCATACAGTAGATGGAGCTTGGGGACTCTTATGGAAGAATAAAGATCTTTATGGAAAGATCACGGCCCTAAAGGGGATCAAAACTCCATAGGAAGACCAACAGAGACAAATAACCTGGACCCTTGGGGCTCTCATATATGGGCTGGACCTAGGCCTCCCCTTACATATGTAGCAGATATGCATCTTGATCTTCATGTGAGTCCCGAACAACTGGAGCAGGGGCTATCACAAAAGCTGTTGCCTGCATGTAGGATATGTTCTTCTAGCTGGGCTGCCTCAACTAGGGCTTGTCTGGCCTCAGTGTAAGAGTATGAGCCTATGCAGACATATGATGTGCCAGGGGATGGGGGTATAGCCAGGAGAGCCCCCACCCACTCAGAGGGGTAGTGGAGGAAGGGATTGTGGTAGAGGGTAACCGACCGAGTGCGGCAGTGAGAGGCATGTAAAGTAAATAAGTGAAAAAATAAAATAAAATAAAATAAAATAAAATAAAATAAAATAAAATAAAACAAAATGGAAAAATGCTCACCAGACCTCATGCATTTAAACCACTGGGCCCCAGATAGAGTGACACTGTTTGAGGAGGTTGGCAGGGGTGAATTCTATGGAGCAAAAGCATTTAAGGGTGGAGCCTAACTTTGCTTCCATTCTCCTCATTTTCTGATCCTCTGAGATGTTAGCAAGACACACTATATGGTCTCACTGCTATGGACCAGGCCTCTTTCAAACCATGATGGACTGTGTCCTTTGAACTGTGAGCCAATTCTGCCCAGTATTTTGTTAAAGAAAATTAACACAGAGGGAGAAAGAGCTTGGGCAGAGGATGAAGACTGCAAGGTATACAGATTTGTCTCACCCTAAGGAAGCTAGGCATGCTCCAGCAGATGATGTTTGTTGTTGTTGCTGTTGTTGTTGTTTTCAAAGAAGTTTGCTTTGGTATATACCTCAATTATTACTACAGGAGAGTGAAGCTAAAAACAAGAAATTAGGAGGCAGGTAGAACAGAGAAAGATCTGTTCCAAAGGCTTTGGCCAGAGTTTGAGGCTAAAGAAAAGCTGAGGAATGAATCTTGGAAGGGCAGAAGGAAATCTGAGACTCTTGTCACTTGACAGGTAGACAAAGGAAAGTGGGGTGTGGAAGAGAGACAAATCTTTCTGTCCTATAACAAATGCTTGTGGTTGCCAGCTTAATATTCCTCTTCCATCTAAGAACTCAATGGCATTCTATTATCTGAGAGCCAGAGCAGAGACAGTGAGTCACTGCAGCCTCTGTCTCAAGACACAGCTTTGCAAACAGTGCTTGCCACAGCAGAGTGCTGGTCTCTGGCCTGTATTTGGGCTGACTGGCAGTGCAGAGCTGATGCAAACAGTCAATGGAGGTCAAGACTCAGAGCACAATGCCAGGTCCTGCACTAGCCCCACTACTACCTTGCGGCAATTGAGAAAGCACTCTCTCTCTCTCTCTCTCTCTCTCTCTCTCTCTCTCTCTCTCTCTCTCTCTCTCTCTCTCTCTCTGTGTGGTTGTTGTTGTTGTTGTTATCACTGAGCATGAAGTCCAGGGACTTGCACATACTCAACCACTTCTATCAATGAGATACACACTCAGAAGATTTGCGACTTTTAATGGGTATGGCTAGAGATAAAGCTACAGACACAGATGCACCATTTAACTATTCAAATGCCCTGCACCAAAGAGGCCACTTTAGATTGGATGCACCAAAGAGGTCATTTTAGGTTGAAGTACATTTAGGGATTACTGAATATGGTGAACAGCTCATACTCCTGAGCTCTACAGGAGCCGATAGAGCATCAGAATCTTCACCTAAAAACTTTAATGATGCCAAGGAAATTCAGACCTGATGGCCTAAAATGGGAGCTCCATACAAGGAGATGATGTACATTGGAGAAGTACTTTTAACTGCTTGTGAATTTAACATAATATAGGGCCGTTTAGCTGCTAATCACAGAGCTTGCTGGAGCATGATCAGAAGGGCTGGCTTCCCTTCCCTTCCCTAGGGAAGGTTGACAGAGTTACCCCTCATGTGCAGGCCAGGAGAATGAGCTTGTATCTTTTCTGCACATCCTTTGAACTAGAGCAGTGGGGACTGCCTCCTTAGCTTCACATAGCCTAGAACTTACATCTGAAGAATTTGAGAAGACAATGCTGCCTTGGATGCGCCACCAGCAACCTCTGACCCCTCCTTCAAGCCTTGGTTCATCTCCTGATATTTCTCCTTTGTAAAGATGTTCAAGATGTAACCCAGTGGCTTTTGTTGAAAATGTTTTCAGAAGTTTGTTAATGGAGAAATTTCTTTGGAGACCTAAGTTTCTATTTACCTTTTGTGACATGATTTAAAAGGGGGAAGAAAATCTCATTATCTTCTTCTTCCACAGTCTTAGCAGCAGGATGGGGATATGTCGGTTCCCAAAAGAACTGGTGCTGGGTGTGTGCCAGGGTATCTACTGAAACTTTAACAGACAGTCTTTAGCATGCAATAGCACTTGGCATCCCAGAGCCCTGTGATAAGAATATTTGTGACACAGCTGAATACAGAAACACACTTTTGAAATAATTTCCTTGTCTAGAATTACACAGAAGTCTGCTAAGTGGCACATTCAGGTGAATTTGATGAGGAGATTCCTTGAAAAGGTGACTTCAGATTTAGTTTCTCAGAACTGAGGTTCTTTTGAGGAAAGCATCTACAATCTAAGAGATGATGGTACAGTCAGTAGGGTTCATGTTTGAAGATAAGCACCAGGGAGTGTTCCTTAGACACCAAGAGCCATGGGGATCCCAGAAAGCTAAGGCTCTTGCCTTGACTCCATGTTGATTGGTTAAAAATGTAGCCTATACATACACATTTATACTGACAGCAGGTAAGGATGTCAAACTACATGTGATGACTAGTTTGGGGGATCAGCTTGACACATTTAGAAAGATGTAACTATATTTGAAGAATTGGCCCCATCAAGTTGGACTTTGTGCAATTCTGTGGGGAAATTTTCTTGATTCCTGACTGATAGAGGAGGTAGCAGCCCACAATGGGCAGCACCATCCTTAGGCAGGTTGACCTGGACTATATAAGAAAGGTAACTGAACTTGAGCCTAGAAACAAGCCAGTAAGTAGTGTTTCTCCATGACTTCTGCTTCAGTTCCTGCCTCCAGATTCCTGGCTTGAGTGCTTGCTATGAATTTCTCAAGGGCAGGCTGTAATCTGTAAGATGAAATAAAGTATTTCCTCTCCAAGTTGCTTTTGGTCATGGTCACAAGAAACAGAAAGTAAGCCAGGACAGCAGTCAATACTGAGAATAGGGTATTCTTGGGATGTGCCTGTCTATATTCTCTTGTTGGGAGAATTGTAGGATTTTGGAAGCTCAGGCTCCTGTGATTAGCAGGCTGTTCTGTGGGAGCTGGGAAGATAAAATTTCTGCAAGAAATGTAGACATGGAAGGTTGGCTTGTGGGGTTTCACAGGGAAACAAAGACTCTATCGGGTCTGTTTATGTGATTATTTTCAATTAAGAATCTGTGGAAGTGAAATCCCTGCTTACTGGGACAATCAATGCTAGATAACTGGGACTGAAAAGTCAGCTATGAATACCATCATTGCCCTTAAAACTTTTGGAAATATTTTCTCAAGGTCAGCACACAGTGGACGAAAGGGGAGCACAGTTATATTTTAACTGTGGCATGGCAGCATGACTTGGTAGTGTGTAAGCATCTTCCAGATGGTATTGGTTTTAGAGGCATGATGGGTTTATATAGAGAAGCTAAAGTCTGGCAGTATGTGGTAGGGTTGTAAGACATGGCCAGAGAAGATACTGGTAAAAATGAAGCCTAGGTTACAATGGAGACATTAAGGCTGACAGAATCGTGGAGAGAAGTGTATTGGGCTTAGCACTGTGAGAGACCAGGGAAGACTACTATGAAAATGAAGCCTCAGTTGCAATGGAGACCTCAGGATATTGGAGATACAAAGATGGTAGGAGGTCCACCATCAACAATGGCAGATATGCAATATAGGTGGCAAGCTATGTACTGCTGATGGTAGAACCAGAGAAGTAGAGCTGCCAAAGCTCTTTGGAGCCAGAAGATCATGATTTAGTTCCAGGCACCAGAGAGACATTGAGTTATACTCTTGGCCTTTGGTTTTGCTTAAGAATGATCGCTTATGCTCAGGTTATTCTTTTTTGAAATAAGAAAGAATGTAACTGATTTTGGATTATATAGGGAGCATACAGTTAAGAAATTTTTGGATTATTAAGGGGAGTTTGGATTTTTAAAGCATTGGAATTTTTAAATACTGTAGAACTTTTAAAGTTGTACTAAGTTTTAGATTGTAATATTAACATAAGATTTGGGGGGCAAGGTTAAAGCCAACTATGGGTTTGTCTATCAATCTGATGAAGGACAGACTTGTGAGAACTAATTTTCGTTGTCAACTTTACATACTCGGAAGAGGGAACATCTGTTAAGTGTTGCTTCCATTAGATTGGCTTGTGGGCATGTCTTGTGGGATATTTTCTCAATAGGTGATTATGGTAGGAGGGCCCAGTTCACTGTGAGTAGACACTGGCTGTATAACTAAGGTAGCTGAGCAAGGGAAGCTGCCTTATGCCAGTTACCTTACTTATGCAAGCAAAGAAGTAGGCAGTGGTCCTCCGTGGTCTCTGCTTCAGTCTCTGCCCCCAGGTTTGCCTTTCCTTCCCTGAATAAGGATTCTAATCTATAAGATATGGTACATAATTTCCCCACCAAGTTGCTTTGATCATGGTGTTTATTACAGAAACCAAACCGAAATACAAAGTTCTCTGGCTTCTCTGCATGTCCCTAAATCAGAGATTGTGTCCTTCATAAGAGACACATAAACATGAGACAGAGAGATAAATCTAGCATGTCTATAATTTACAAAACCTAACCAGCACAGAGACTTGGTGAGTATTACACATTCAAACCATAGCAATTGCTGACTGAATATGCAATACTCAGAGAACTTCAGGTCTAGAAGATGTCCCGTTCTCTCCCCTGGTTCCATCCTGACATTCAGTGGTTGTCAATATCTCAGAAACCTGGTATATCACTTCTTCTATACTGCCAAGGCCCCATCTAAAAAACTCTCAAGATTTTTCCCTAAGTCACATCTTTTTGTGGTCTCATCTTTCACTCTCACCAGAGCCTAGCCACAGGAACTCTGCCTTATCTTCATCTTCTTATGCTTTTCACACAGACAATGAAAGTGGGCAAAGCATCCTTCAGACTCTCTATCTGGCCCCGTCTCCCTGAACTCCAGTTGGGTACCACTCTTCCAACTGCTCCCACTCCATACTCTACACTACCTTGTCAACCCTGCCCATAAGACAGAACTCTCCAGAAGCCAAAGCCACCTGCAGGTCCTTTAGATTTGCTTCCACCACCAGTTTCAAATCCAATCCTGAAAATGCCTCCTCACCTTTTAGCCATGTTTGCATTTGTCTGAAATCCACTTCTCTGTTTGTTTGTTTTTTTTCCCGAGACAGGGTTTCTTTGTATAGCCTTGGAACTCACTTTGTAGACCAGGCTGGCCTCAAACTCAGAAATCCACCTGCCTCTGCCTCCTGAGTGCTGGGATTAAAGGCATGAGCCACCATGCCCGACGGCTACCTCTCTGTTTTGATGCTTCTCTGGAACCTTAAGTCACAGAGATAGTGTTTAGGACATAGCTCATGACTGGTTTTACCCCTGGTCACCTCAGCATGCAGTTAAACTAGTAATCAAAGGTTATCAGTGACTACATGCTTAGTCTATGAGAATTATAGTCTATAGCCCCATGAGTCCTGCAAAGGTAAGGATGTTGCAAAGTTAAATATACAGTTACAGCAACTGTGCTCAGGAATGTTTGGGAGAACAACCACTGAATGAATAACTGAGCCAAATTGTCCTTTCCTAGACTTTGTTTTTTCTCATATATAAAATTTAGGATTTAGATTAGACCACTAATTCTGACACCTTTAAAATTTATTATCATATCTATTAGTCTTACAATATCTGTTTATCCATGTATGTATTATGTATGTATATAGATATTTATGTATGTATATATGTATAAATGCATGCACGCATATATGTATGTACTACCAATGTATGTATGTATGTATGTATGTATGTATGTATGTATCTATCTATCTATCTATCTATCTATCTATCTATCTATTCTAGCCTAAAACTTACTGTATGGTCCAGGCTGACATCAGCTTCCAGAACACTGTCTTCTTAATCCAAATGCCAATATAAGCAATATCAAAATAACAATAAAGAATTGAATAGTAGTATTAATCATTTAAAATACTATAAACTTCCATTTTTCTGTCTGGTGACCCCTTTATTCTTTCTGCAACATTTTCCTATTTCTCTTCTTCCTGCAAATCTCTTGATTCAAAGGATACAAGTTTCCTGTAGACTTAGGACAGGATTGTTGTTGCACAAAGGTGAAAGAAAGAAAAAGTTCTTACATTTTGAATTCAACTCATGCCTTAGTGACCATAGCCAGGGCAGCTGTCAATAGGGGCCCAGTGGGAGGCAGACAGACAATACACTGAAGCCTGCAGGAGGGTAATAAAAGATCTAGGCTTCCAAAGGAGTGGGTGGGGTGGGGGGGGCAGTGAATCCACAGGAGGGAAACCATGAATGAGAGCCCTACTTCCTGCATGGGTGGGACTGGAGAAAGAGACATTCCTTCCTTAGTCCAGCTTAAACCCCCATCCCAGGAGAGCAACACATACATGAGCCTAAGACCTCAGCAGTGCAAGTAAGAGAGGACTCCAGACAGTCGCTGTTTCCTGAGAACAATGTTAATTAAGACTGTCAGGGAGGAGCTTAATAAAAGAATGGGAAATAAGAGTCCTGTTGTGGCTAAGCGTCCCTCCACTCTTAGGATTCACAATACATGAAGACTTTTGAGGATGAAGGCATGAGAGAAAAGCAGAGGAATTAAGGCAACACAGTCCTGGGGAGACAGTGACCACTGCAGGCTCTGTCATATCCCTTAGAATAAAGAACAAACTAGGGCTCCCACTTTGGAAATCAATTTGAAAGTTCCTCAAAAATAGAACTGCCACCTGTATCATGCTATACTTAATGGAGTCTATGACCACACTCATGTTTACTGCAGTCCTGTTCACAACTGCCAAGGCATGGGGATGTGAGCATGACCTGGGTGAGGTATCTATCAACCTATTTATCATCAGGGTTTATTTGAGTGATGTAGCTGGCTACCTGAGTGTCACCTTTCTCCCTCACATTTCCTTGTGTGTCTACCTGTAGAAACGACATGCTTTATCAAAGAGGACAACTGCCCCTGATAGGGAAGGATAGTTCTTTGTTGTTGGTTATATGCATTGTATATGAGTTGTTGGGATCATCTGTATATATGCATTTTATTCAACTATAAAGAAGAATAGAATCATTATTTGTATAAATGATAAGGACTGGAAATCATTATGCTATACAAAATAAACCAAACTAATAGACATTGCATGTTTTCTTTTGTATGTGGGGTGTGTGTGTGTGTGTGTGTGTGTGTGTGTGTATGTATGTGTGTATGTGTGTAACATGAAAATCAAATGAGATTACTTGAGACGAATAAGGGGAACATTAAGGAGGAAGAAGGTGGGACAAACAGAAGAAGGACAATGCAGCCTATGCTTATGTGACCAACGGGCCTGATGTTTACATATATGTATTAGATACTTTGCTGTTGCTGTGATAAAGCACCATGGCCAAGGAGACTTAAAGAAGAAACAAGGGTAGCAAGCAGGCACAGTGGCAGGAGCAAGAATCTGGGAGCTCACATCCTTAACCCCAAGCTTGAAACTGAGAGAGTGAACTTGAACTGATGGAAGATTTTAGACTCAAATGCTTGCCTCCAGTCACATAATTTCTCCAGCAAGACCACATCTCTTAAATGTCTCCAGATAGCACTTCCAATTAGTGACAAGTGTTCAGATACCTGAGCCCATGGGAGACGTTATCATTCAAATCTAACAGGAGCTAAAATCACATGGGCTCTGAGTCTCCTGTTGCACCAACAGGGTGTCTGATTCTAAGCTGGAGACCTGAGGCTGGAAACTTATTGCAAATTACCCTGCTCCAGGATCCTGCAGGTCCATGAAGTGCAGAGAACACCTTCATATTTTGTGTGTCTTTACCTGCACATACGTCAGGATGGTGCAGAGGATGACATGATAAGGCTGGTGTACTCATGGGTGGGTTGGTAATGTCAGAATATGTAAAGATACACTAAGTTCTCCACACATAAACCTGAAACTTAACTTCTCACAGAGAAGAAAGACAAAAAGCCATGAAGTGAGTGAGCTTACTTTTATAACTTGGTTCAGCTCTTACTGAAATGGGAGGCTGGGGTAGATACCAACTTTAGTCACACATGTAAATGCTATATTTCTTCATGATGTAGAAGTTATGGCCCACGAGTTGAGTGGCATCTTAGTTGACTCAGGGGAGATTGCTCATGGCTTCAGACTTTACTCGGGAAAGCAGAGGAGGAATTTCAGAGTTGTCACATTTGCTGGGTTCTTCTACATGTCACTTAGCTTTTCTTTAAAATAGATGACAAAGAAAGGTCAACATGTCCTTTGGAATGTACCACTTAGAAGGCAGAAAGTATTATATAACGAATATACTGTGGAGAGCATCTCACTTCTGGGCCCATTTGAATGGCAAACCCTCATTGCTCTGTTTGTACTATTGTCTCCTGCTATGGTTTGGATATGAAGTGTCCCATCACAGATTCATAGACTGAAAAGCAGATACCCTGGTACTACTTTTGAGAGATACTGAAAACAATAGGTAGGTTTCAGCTGAAGAAGTAGGTCACTAAGGGAAGGTCCTTGAAGTTATCTTGTCTCTGTCACACCTTCTTCCCTGTCCATGTTAGCCAGGAGGCTAGCCAGCTTCCTCTGTGGAGGTTACCACTACCTACACAGAGGGAAACATACTGGACTCTCTGGAACAGAGAGCCAAACTAAATTTCTGTCTCTTTAGATGTCCATGTCAAGTATTTTGTCACAGATGAAAAATCTAGCAGACACAGATCTACATCTTGAGAGCCTAGCTCCTGGTCTGATTAGCCAACTTGAAATGAAGGATGAGTTTCCCAGCTCTTCACTTGACTGTCTTCCTACAACCATCTTAGGGACTGACCCCATCTTCCAATTGAATAACCTCTCATCACTCTATTTAAATTTTAAAATTTTATGTGTGTGTGCCTCTGTAAGTGTATGTGCATCATGTGCATCGTATGGGTTCTCCTAGAAACTGTTGAGCCCACAGGAACTGGAGTTTTGGCAGTTGTGGTCACCTGATACAGGTGTTTAGAACAAACCCAAGTTTTCTGCAAAGCAATAAGTTCTCTTGACCATTGAGCAGTCTCTTTAGCTCCTAACCTGTCACTCTGAGTTTCCATTGAGTTACTAGAGATTCCAGTTCTGTCTGTCAGAAGTTAACAGAGTGTTAGCGATGGAACTCACTTAGGCCTTTTGGATGAGTTAGCACTCATAAAGCAATCAAGACTAAAGTAAGAAAAGTTATTTCTCAATTTTCATCTATCATGTAAGATGGTAGAAATTGGAGCACGGGAAGACCAAGTGCTCAGTATCTCCATTTGTGGAATGTAACACTTCCACTTGTAATTAAAGTAGGTGGCTTATTTCTAACAACTATTTATTGGACACTTGTCTAATGGAATAATGATACCATAATTTTAACTCATGAGACATACATTAATTAGCCAACCCATTATGGAGACAGACTTTCAGCCAGAAGAAAGTTTTTGCACATGTTTGGGAATGCAATGAAAAGAGGGATATGATTGAGAAAGCTGTTGGTGGTGTCTTTATAGGAAAGACCAGGAATCGCATGAGTGTTGAGTCTCCATACTTTCCCTAGGGTATCCACATCCTTGTCACTGAATCTTACAGGTACATAAAGACATGCAGAGTGCCCAGGTGTCACCCTAGTGGACATCACACACTTCAGAGTGGGCCTGTTTCTTTGCCTCAAGTAAGCACATGAAGAGGACTTCTCAGATAGCCAGACCCCCTGCCACTGTGAGTTATTTACTAGGAGTGACATTAATCAATACCTGAAGACTTTTCTTAAGTCTGTCTAACCCATAATGCTGTGCTGAAACAGGGCCCTTGAATTATGACTACATGACTACATGATACAGAGGCAGACATCAGTCCACTGACAGCACTGCTCAGCTGGTACCTTTGCCAGATTCTCCAACTCAGCCAATGCAACCTCACATCCACAGCCAGGCGCATGCATCCATCCAGCAGAGTTGTCTGGATCCTTTTCCTTTCAGTGGCACAGAGAAGCTCAACCTGGTGCATGGATTATGATGAAGCATCCATACTCACAGAGCATCCAGCAGCTAGTCCATGGTCCACTGTGAGAATATCCAGGAGAGTGGCCATTCAGGCTAACTTAAGATGGAGGCTGAAGCAATCAGCTGACAAGGACATCCCATTAGATGTTCAAGAGTTTAATCATAAAAGATGGTATTTTATCCACTTAGACACTACAGTGACATAATTTAAAGGGGAGCTAACCATCTCTGAATGTGTTCAATGTGCTTCTTGCAGCTTAGTTAAGACTCTAGCTTCTAACAAAAAGCCTGAGTCCTCCTTCCAGGCCCTCCCTCTTGCTCTTTCAACTCCAGCCTTGATCAGGCATTATCCTCCAGTGTATTTAATACACTTACCTCTCCCCTAGCAAGTCCTTGTCATTCACTTCTGTCTTAGAACCCTTCTATGACCCTTGCCTGGACTGATACTTGTTAATTCTCACTGCAATTATAGGTCTTTGGATGTCAATTCCTTCGAGGAAAGATTCCTCTAACTTGCTTGTATACCTTTTGGTTAATGTATATCTCCAATATGCTCCACAAAGTTAGGCAGAACTCAGTAATGAATGTTTGATTTTTTAAGACCTCCACTTCTTCCCACTTCACCATCTAACTCTCTCTGAAAGGATGGGCATGAATAAAACAAAAAAGCACAGACTAGGTAGGGTTCAAACCAAAGTGAGATGACAGAAACCTGCTGTGATTACTCATGGCTTGCTAATTTTTTTTTTTTTTGACCCAGTGTGAAAGGCACATTATGCCACAGAGCGTAGAGAAGAGGCACAGTTTGATGTGCCTGGGATATTGTGTGGTGTCCTATGTCCAACTTTGCTTAGTCATGACTTCTTCTTGTAATGGACTCAAGTCACCACCTTGTGGGGATGGAAGACCACCCAGTTATCACCAAAGAGGTAAGCCAGTGAGCACGGCAGGCCAAGGCTGAGAGCACTTGTGGGACAGACTGCATAGCCCACTCCCTTCCTGTTAGTACTTGGCAGTAAGGTGGTGATGGGAGCTGCTCCTAGCACAACTGACAAAGTGCCCTAAAACATCTATACAAAGTTAGAAAGAAAGGAGGCAGGCAATCTTCCCTTATCACATCAAGAACTCTAACACTCTTCAGTCTGCTTTCTAGAGCCTTCTGCTTCCTGCCTCCTCCTCCCATGATACCTTGTCTTGGCTTACTTCCCTAAATTCTGCACTTCATTAATTTCTTATCACATGTCGCTAAGTTCTAATCTAGGACTTTGTGAAGACAACTAATTAAAGTCAGAAGGTTCTTAAAAGGAGGAATTGACCTGCATTTCAGCCCTTTCTCTAAGCAGGATCAATCTGCAGATTCCTGGCCAAGAAGAGATATACTATTTAAAAAGAAAAGAAAAAAAGAAAGAAAGAAAGAAATTGGTGCATGCTTAGCCAATCAGTAGTTTCATGGATGTTTCATGCAGCTTCATTTAGCTGTTTATGGATCCTAATTGCACAACCTGGTTACCACCTAAGCAAAGCATGCCTGACAGAAAGGCACATGGGAATTACAGCTTGTCTGAGGAATTTGTCACTTTAGAATGGAAAATATACAGGAATAAAAGCAAGACTACATCTGCTATCTTGTTTTTAGCCACAGAGAAGTTCGCTGCTGACAGAATGAGCAAGAATGCTAGCCAGCTCCCAGACCCTGGCATCAGTTAGACAGGAATGCACATACAGCTGGAAGAGATACTCCCCGTCATATATACATGGAAAAACTGGTCAAGACTGTAGCCAGCTTTGAAGCATGATAATTTAAGAGCTCTGACATCATCCAACCTGCTGTACTGACAAAGAAAGCAAGGTCCCAAGGGACATGGCTTGTTCAATCTTGATGGATCTTTCTCAATGTATAACTACAATTGCAATTCAGGGTCTTTGCAGCTGAAGCAGGACTCTATCCAAGACAAGCAGTTGACTCTCAGAAAAGAAGTTTCCACACTCCCTTCCCTTTCTGACTGGTTCAGGTACCCATTTATTAATCTCTTCTAAGGAAACCCAGCAGCTTCTCAATCTCTTTTGCATGGAGAACAAAGAGAGAGATTTCCTCTGAGTTCATAAGAAATACAAGATAACAACGACTATGAGACCTGAAAGCACCTGTAGGAAGAGGAACAAGTGGCTCTCACTAGGTTAGCCATACCCATGAATGACTCTTAACTTCTCACACATATTAACTCAATCGTAAAAAAAAGAGGATCCAAGACTTAGGAAAGTCAAGGGTTTCTCAATGCTCAGAAAGACGGATGTAGAAAAAAAAAGGGAAGGAAAAAAGCATAAATTAATTTGAATTCATGAATTCATTGAACCAAGCAGAGTAACTTGATTCTTGTTCTTTAAAAAGATTTATGAGAGCATTAAGCTTTCAGGTGTCCTTCACCAAGATCTGGAGGAGACGCAGATAATGGGACAAAAGAGAAGTATATAGCCAGTGTGCATGGTGAATGAGAGATCCCTGTTATGCTAACGAGGCATGCAGTGGGTTTCTGGATCTCCTGCAGGAAAATTGTAGAAGCTCTCTGACCATTGGCTTTTCTCATCACTGCAATGGGCATAGAAACCTCAGCCAACTACAGATGTGAGGAATCTTAATTAGTTTATGCAACTTTCAGGAAACATGCCAAGCACCTTGGCTTCAATAACACTTGTTAAATGAGGTCCTTGATCGTCAGGAATGTTAGTGGTGTTTACTGATGAAGATGCTACTGCAGTGGAGTGCTAATACAATGTGGCGCCACCAGACGCAAGGCTCATCATCTAGTCAGATAACAAACTGCGGCTGCTGACCCCCTGGGAAAATTTTGGCAGACATTTCTGTCGGTTTCACTGTAGAGGGTATCTCGTGAGTAGGTTCTAAGAATTCTCTTGAATATGCTACACTGCACAGGAATCACCCACAGTCAAGAATTATAGAGCCCCTGATATCAATAGCATCAGTCTGAGAAGCCCTGACATGAGAGACTAGAAACACCATATACTGGGATTCAAACATCAGAGCTTTCTCACCCCATGTATTCCTTTAAAAAAAAACCAACAAAACCTCATCTTTAAAAAAATATAATCTCATAGGAATGAACTCACAAATTAAAAGCACGACACAGATAGATTAAGGTATCCAATTAATACTCACCCTGTCTTGGTTGTATATCTCAACGGATTTGTGTACATTTAGAATGGGCATTCTGAAGCCATGATATTTCAGTTAGGGTTCGATGTTTTCACTTCAGTTGTATTTTTAAAATAAATTTATCCACTGATTTCTTGATACAATTTCTTTAACCACTGTTTTGAGCTGAACAGGACCTACATTCTAAAGGAAGAGGGGAGATTGCAATGGTCAGGAAGATAATGGGACCTCTCCTGAAAATCAACACCCATAGCTTTGACCTCCCTCTCTTGTTACAGGACAACATGATGTAGCCAAGCCTCTGCCATCTCAAGTTCTCAACTGAAAACTGTCCCATTAGTTGGGGAGATGCCAGAGAGTATCTATCTCAGTGGTGCAGCTCTGCCTGTCTGAGCCTTTGCTCTGAGACTAGAGGAACACAAGCAGGAGTGGGTAGAAGGGTGAGAGGAGGAGAGCTCCCTATAAGTGAAAGAATAATGGAACATTGATCAGCTCTTTACCACAGTGGGGGAGCTGCCTTGCTGAGCCCCAGAGCTGTCAGGCAGAGCAGCTCAACTGCCTGGATGGATGGTCCTATTTAGCGTCCATCAGTAACTCTGCCAGAAAAGAAGAGGCACCACAGAGATGGTGTGTGGGTCTTGGATTATTGTCGGGGAGCTGGTGCCCTCATCCTTCTACCAGAGCTAGCTGCAGACTCCAGCAAGTGGCTTGCTTTCTAAAGGACATAGGGTTGGTTGCAGGAAGAGCATGGAGAAAAGGAGGGTCCCTGGGAAATTTCTGCTGCTATTGTCCCTCCAAAACCTGGAGTGCAAGACTAAAATATCATCATGGGTACTCTGATGATTTGTATGTGCTTGGCCTAGGGAGTGGCACTATTAGGAGGTGTGGCCTTGTTGGAGTAGGTGTGTTCCTGTGAGTATGGGTTTTAAGACCCTCATCCTAGCTGCCTGAAAGTCAGTTTTCTGCTAGCAGCCTTTAGATGAAGATGTAGAACTCTCAGCTCCTCCTGCACCATGCCTGCCTACATGCTGCCCTGCTCCCACCTTGATGATAGTGAACTGAACCTCTAAACCTGTAAGCCAGCCCCAATTAAATGTTGTCCTTTACAAGACTTGCCTTGGTCATGGTGTCTGTTCACATCAATGGAAACCCTAACTAAGACAGGTATAATATAGGTTAGGGGGTATATGCTATGCTTTTACCACCTTCCAAATGCCTCTAGCAGAGAAGGGCTCAGTCTAGTCTAGCAATTTTTTTTTCAGAATTCTCTTGGAAGGTTTTGCTTTTTTTCCCCCAAAGCAAAACATGAGAGGCTATGGATTCTTGTAAATGAGGGAGGCCTGTGTATAAGTCATGAAGACAAGAAGTTACCTACTATAGACCAAGTCCTCAGCTTTCAAGTGTAGGTAACAAGAGCATATCTGCCGGGAGGGGCTTCATGAGCACAAATGAAGATGAAGAGTCAAAGTGTAATGGAAGATTGGACACAGCAGGAGGCTTGCTGATGAACCCAACCAAAGTGGAACACTGTGTGGAAAGGGTTTGATTCTTAATCATGCTTCAAGTATCAGAGGCACACACCACACCTCCACACATCTGAAAGGAAAGAAACACAAGTGTGTCAGTCACATGACCAGCAGTTTCTAGGAATACCATTTGTGTCTTTCACAGCCTTTACTGAGCAGATGATGGATGTGGAGAGGGAGGAATTGGAGTGAAGCTCAACTACTGGACCAGAGAAAGAAGGGAAAAGAAAGAGGGAGGCAACCATGGTGATGAGACAGGATAGGAGGATAGCAGAAAACAGAAAATGATGGGTGAGAATTGCCATGTCCACAGGGCAGATCCTGAGGTTATTAACACATGGTTATCCTGGGTCTCCTTACACACACTTGAGAAAGCAGGCAGTGATGCTGCTTTGGGAGGGGGGCTTGATTTTGGAAGTTGTAAGGTTGATTCAGACTCAGCTGAGTGTTCTCACAGCAGCCTTGTCCTTTGGGCTTCATGCAGTGAGAACATTTCTGTTTTTCACTGGTATAATACTCTTCCTGATTCAAACCCACAATGAGATGGACTGCTACACTCTTGTTTTTATTCTCACTCTCTCACAAATTTACCATATATTGTACCATTCAAGGAGTTCAAAGGAGACTAGACAGAGAATTCCAATTACAACCCTGAATCTACATCGGCTTTTCCTTTCAACCAAAGCCTAGTTGGTATTCAGCAGAAACTTTGGGTTTAGTGTTTGACATAATTTAATAGTGTGCATTAATGACTGTAATTTTCCCCTGTAGTCAAGATACTAAGAAAATGAGGAGTGCCTCATTTACATCACACAGACTAGAAACCAGGGCAGACATGCAAACTGTGGTGAAGAACAAAGATCTGGGAGGGCCACCTGAGGGTGCACACAGCACTCTATAGTTTGGAAAGGAATGTGTTACACTCTCATGCTGACAATGCGAATATATAGTTATTAATATTGCCCCCATTGTATGGAAACTGAAACTAAAATCAAACAGGGAAATGACTCATGTCTGGGAGTGGGAAAATCCAATTTTTTTTAAGTTTAATTAAAAAAAATGTATTTCAGATATTTTTACCAACGCTCCAACAGCAAAATGCACACGATTCTGGGTGTTAGTTGTTTTGCTTTTTGTTTTTGTTTTGTCGTTGTTGTTTCTTATTTTTGCCTTTTCTTTTTCCTTTGTTTCCTGGGACAGGGTTCCATGCTGGCTTCAAACTTCGAGCCTCCTGAGTAGTGGGATCACAGGTGAGCAGCCTGCTGCAGCTTGTGAAGAAGAAAAGAATCTCAACTTTGAGTTACTTGTTTCCATCCATTGGGAGGCCTGGCATTAAGACATGGTGGGGGTGCGCTGGAGAAATGGCTCAGCAGTTAAGTATGTACAAGTTCAATTCTTTGCACCCACACCATATAGGTCACAATTACCTATAACTCTAGCTCCAAGGAGATCCAACACTTCTAGCCTCTGCAGATACCTGCAGTCATGTGCATATACCTACACAACACACATGAACACAATTAAAAATAATAAAAAATAAATTTAAAAAGAATTTCTGAGTTTGAACAATACTAATAATTTTAGATTACAATGAGAATATTAATTATCTAGAAAACCTATTTTCTTAGTCTATTATTTTACACTAGCAAATGAAAACACCTTCACCTATGCTTGCCTTCTAAGGTACATGTTTCAACATGCACACATGTATGCATGAATTTTTGCACATATATGAGTCTATGTATGCATAAGGTATATTAGCACACTTTGTGAGCACTAGTAGTTATGCATATGTGTATGTGCCTGCACTTAAGTGGGTACACATCTATATGCTCCTGAATGCATGTGTGCACACATATACACATAAGTTTGTGAATGACTTCATGAGTATGTATGGCAACGTATGCATGTGTATTCATATGAGTTCATAAGCTCTCTGCTCCTATGTGTATGAATATGTGTTCATGCATGTTTTTTCTTCAGGTACATACATGATTGCATGTAAGAGTGCATATGTGTGAATCCCTGAATGTGTACTCTGTGTATGAATGCATTCAAGCAAGCATGCATTGTGTTTACATGTTCTGGTTGTGTTTTCATGAGGTGTCTACATGCATGTGTGTGCAAGTACATATGAGTTTGTATATGTGAGCAATATTTGTATATGGGAGCAATCATGTATGCATTTGCACATGTGTGCACATTTTCCCAACATGTATGGACATGTCACTGTATGTATGCAAGTGGGTGTGCATATGGGTGGATGTGTATTTGTGTGGATGTGTGTATTCATGTGTGGCTTATGTGAAAGCATGTATGAATTTCTCTGTGTATACATTGGATAGATTTGTGCATTTGGGCTTAAATTTTTATGAGTTAAACAGTTTATCTATTAATAATTTGTATGCAAATATGCATATGTATAGCTTATATGTATACATGTTTACTTCTTGACAAGCATATGCTTTGTCTATATGTGCATATGTTGGCACATATGTGAGTTTTCTGGCATATTTCTACATCCTTTCATGAGCACATCTGTACATACACATACATATTCATTACATATACATATATAATGCAGGCAAATGACATGATGTGATAATATGTGTGTGTTTATATGTAAATATGTGAACTTGTGCATGTGTGCACATTTGTAATCATGTTGAAGTTTGTGTGTCAAGATATATGTACTGTTCACACAGACAGCCTGTGTTTGTGCATATGGAAATATGATTTTATTTGTGCATGTATGAACACAGTACTGCATTTATCTCTGTGTATCCACACATGCATTTTGCATTCATTTGTGCATATGAGTATTATTGTATGTGATTTTGTATTTTGAGTGTGTGTTTAAGCATGTGTGTACTTTTCTGTGTAACTTGTTTGTGTGCTTTTCAATGTGTATGCATTTTTGCACACATGAGCATAAATGTGTACAGGTACATGTTTGTGTAAAGGTGTGCATGGACATGTATTTGTAGGTTTGCATATGCTTATATTTCAGTCTCCTCAGTGTGTATGTATTTATATATGCCATTTTTGTGAGGGCTTGCATTAGTAGGTATAATTTTTCTATGACTGTTAATGCATGTGTGCTCATTTGTTTGTATGGATATGTTCTACTTGCCTGTGTAAATGCATGTGGCTGTGTATTGGTTTATTCCTGTTAAATTTTGATGTGAACACATGTAAACGTCTGTTTACTTGTGTGTGCAAGTGCATGCCCAGTCCTTAAATGTGTGTTTATGTATACCTGTGGGGGGACTATAAATAGATTTGTGTAACATGCATATGTACACATGTGTATATATTCACTGATATGTAGATATTGTGCATGTGCTTCTGTGTGTGTACATGAATGCATATATGTATTTGCCATGCATTGTGTGATGCATATTGGTAGATAGATGTGCTGATATTTGTTTGTGTCTTTATATTTTTGAAGGTGTGTGTGACTAAGTGGATCAGTGCATTTGCTTATGTGCATACATATACATTTCTGGCTATGCATGTGTATGTATATATGCATGTGTTATTATATTTTCATGTGTTTATGTTTGCATAAGCTTTTGTGCATTTATGTGGATCTCGGTGTGCATGGGTTTGTGTATTTATTTTGCAAGTCTGTGTGTCTATTTGTATGGATTTGAACCTTGTATATATTCATATTTGTGTAAATGTATAAATATTCCTGTTTGTGTTTGAAAGTTCTTGGCCATATATAACTTAATTGCATGTGTGTACTACTGTTTGTGTATGAGTGCAAACAAACTCCTGCATTTCTGTGCATGGAGGTGTTTTTTACACTCATGCACATGTCTTGAATGTATGTGTGTATATGCATGTGTGTTGAATGTGCCTTTGTACATGTGTGTGTGTCTGTATTATTGCAAGTATGTGAACATTAGTATTTCCATATTTATATGCACATGAGTGTACAAATGTGTTTGTGTCTATGGACATGTATATGCATTGACAGGTAAATTGTTTCTATGTGACTGTTCAAGTATGCATGTATATGTGAATGTACAGGAGAATTCTTACCTTTGTATATTTATGTGAGCATGTGTCTCTCTGGATGCATGAATGCTTATGTGTCTGTGCTTGCATGTGTGTGTGTGTGTGTCTGTGTGTGTGTGTGTGTGTGTGTGTGTGTGCAAGCATGCACATGTTTTCATGGCTTGCGTGTGAGTATGTATGCACAAGTATACTTTTGTGTCTATTTGTTGCATTGTGCTGGTATGCATTCTTGTGTATGAATATTTGCTTGCATGTGATCATGTCTGTCCTAGTTTCCATGTAGGTATGTGCATGTGTATGTTTATATGTGACTTTGTGTATAATGAGTGCACTTTTATGTGTATTTGTGAGTGGGTGGATGTTCAGGAGTGAGAATTTATTTATCTATGTGTCTATCTATGTATCCGTGTGTGTGTGTGTGGTGTGTATGTGTGTGTGTGTGTGTGTGTGCGTGCGTGCGCATGTGTGCATGGTTGTTTTTATGTATGTTGTTGCATGGAGGTGTGTGCTTGAACTTACATGAATTTTCTTGTGGCCACTATGTATGGATGTTTCTATGTTTTTACATGTGTGTGCATTTATATGTGCTTGTTTGTGTCTGTTTACATGTATTAATTTGTATTTGGGAGCTTACCTGTTTGTGTACCTTTGTATTCCACATTTGTGTGGTATATATATTTATATATGTGTTTTAGAACATACCATAAGTGTGCATATGCTTAGCATGTGTGTTCGTGCATCTGTGTGTGAACATATGAATTTACATTTGTATCTTTATGTATCTATGTGGGTTCGTTTTGCCTGCTAATGTGTATTTCTGTTTGTGTGTACATGTGTGCATGTGCACATGTGTTTACATAAATGTTTGTTCATGCATATATATGTGCACAAGTCTGTATGCATTCATATGTATGTGAGCATGCCTTTGTGTATGTATTTGCATATTTTTGTGTCTGTGTTTATGTTTCTGAGCATTTATGTATTTGCGTGCCTGAGTGGATGTGTATCTGTATGTGTATGCATTATGTTTTTGTATGTGTGTGCACATGCATAATGCTCATGTATCTTTGTATATGTGTATTTACCTATATGTTGGATAGGTTTTTATGTATGTATGAATCTGTGTGAGTATACACGCACATTTTGTGGGTTCTCCACTTTCTGTTTTACTAAGCTTTCAGGCCTGGCTTGATCATTGACTTAAAGTGAACACCTAGACTTACATTTTCTTTTGGAAAACGAACACACTTTGAATGATAAGCTTTTTCAATTTCCTCTTTGACCTTCATTGTTACAGAGCTGACAGAAATGAACCTTTTGCCCTCTGGACTTGGACTGATATATGTAACTCTAAAGGGTTAGAAGGTTCCATGCTTGTAGTATTGTTCCCCTCCCAAGAGTTCTGCCTTCATAAACTACTGAGTGTGTGCTGCTATCAGCCTTTAGAGAATAAATTGGAAGAGAACAATGTAACTTCTGCTTGTGGTTACAGTTATACCAATTCTATAACCTGGTGGAGTGAGTTTCCCTCCAGGTAGACATTCAAATGTGATTGGATTGAATTATAAAGGATAAGAACAAGACTTGGTGAAATGTTTTAAGTATATTGTACTAAAAGCCACCAAGTACTTAGATATTTTACAGTAATTTTCCATCTCTGGCAACAGAACACATCCACCCAGAGGCCATATAGCACAATACCGATAATGTTGTCTTTCCAAATGTCCTTCCTTTCCAAATGTGTGTTTTCAAAAGCATTCTGGGCAGTAAGTAGGTGTTTCTAATGTGCTTCACTCTTTATTGTGGCCTCTCCAAAGCTGAATGCCAAATCTGCTAGCCAGTTTGCATAACAATGTAATCTAAAAGAGCTGAGTACACTCCATTCGCTCTGGTGGTACATGCTAACAGGATGGAGCATTTTCTTGGACCATACTTCTCTGGATTGCCTTTGTTCAATGTGGCCCTTCGATCTGCAGGAGCCTGTGTGCTGTATAAAGAGGTGGAGGACAGGTGATGGCATAGGGCTGGTAAACACTGAGCTTGGGTAGAGTTCTGTTAGTGACTTGGGGTTACTCCTTTCTACTCACCAAAAAGTCAGAGGTGGGCATGCGTACAGTTTGTGCTAGACCCACAGTTCAGGAGTGACTAAGTGCCCTGGGAACCTGGAAGGAGCCATGGACTTGAGGGGTTAACTCAATGTGTCCCTACAGCATTTAGTATTGTGATGGTTACTTCTTCCCAGATGTAATGGAAATTACCATGAGAAGAACTTTAAATGCTAGAGGTAAATTTCAGGCCATGGTTTCAGAAAGTTAAGCCATCACACAAATTCAAGGCATCTAATCTATTCAGCCCTTTCCCACCATGCATGCCCACTATGTAAAGCAGATATGTAAAAAATGAGAATAAATCACTAAAGCTTAGCCTCGTGGCACTTGCCTGTAATTTCAGCGCTGAGTGGGGAGGCTGACACAGGAGGATTGCTAGTTTAAAGGTAGTATGATTTATACTGTGAGGTTGTCTCAAAACAAACAAAATCCACTGGACTCTGAAAATATGCTAGCCAGACAAAAATGGAATTTGAGATATTTGGGAAGTCAACAAATGTCATAAAATATAGACTAAAAACCAAAACTAGAAAAGCTAAAAGAAAACTTTAGAAGCACTTGTGGGAGGGGAGCTGAAGTGGTGGGTCGCAGTTCTGAGCAGGGACTGCTCTCTGGTGAGGACCTGAGCAACCTTATCCTGGAACTCACACTGGCCTGGGACTCCAGCTCCAGGAGAATCGGATGTCCTCTTCTGACACACACAGATAAACACAGGCACGTACAATTGAATCTAAAGGCTCTGGAGACAGACAGAGAGAAAGAGAGAGAGAGCAACAGAGAGAGAGAGAGAGAGAGACAGAGACAGAGACAGAGACAGAGACAGAGACAGAGACAGAGACAGAGACAGAGAGAGACAGAGAGAGAGACAGAGACAGAGGCAGAGACATAGACAGAGAAAGACAGAGAGAGACAGAGACAGAGACAGAGAGAGACACAGAGAGATCAGCAGTTAATAGCCTATCTTGCTCTTCCAGAGAGTAAGGGTGCTTCAGAGTTGGCTCAGAATCAATACACCAAATTCTCAACACCGTGGAGGGATGGGGTAGTAGAAGAGCTACCAGATAAAGACAGCAACAGGTGTCTTTGTCACTGTAGGAGTGACTTTTAGGGAAAAAAATGTAGCGGGGGGAGAGACCATGTTAGGATGTGTTCTGATTGGACGTACTATCCAGTGTAGCCAAATAATGAATTTTGATGACTAGACTTCTTCATTTTGGTAGTTGGAACTTGGAGTTTTAGTTGGGCATAAGGAAGTAGCCAGATAAGGGCCTTGGGGGCTAGATTTAGGAATGTAATCTAACAGTTTATCAAAGGAAAGGGAAGGGAGGAGGGCAAGACAGGACAGTGCATGTTTGCCATGCCCGGGCCTTTACAGAGTCCTTCACAGAGGACCTGAGTTAGATTCACAGAACCTATGTGAGGTGGCTCACAAGGACCTGTAACTTCAGCCCCAGGGCATCCATGCCATCTGCTGACCTTTGTGGGTACACACATACACACACACACACACACACACACACAACACACACACACACACACAGAAAGAGACAGAGACAGAGAGATATCTTAAAAATAAATCTTAAAAAATTATAGCAAACATGTTGAGAATGGGCTTCTCTGGGGGTCAGGCCATTTAATAAAGGTTCTAGAAGGCAGGATGCAGCCATAGGAGTAATAAACAGTTAAGTTTTCTACCACTGTGTCCTGCCTTAAGTGCTCAGATTGAAAGTATTCACCAAGTCCTAGTGATGTGAATAGAAGATACCATGCATGTGAGTTACCACCATGAAATTTTATAATACCAAATATCAAGAGAAGCATTTCAAAACTCCCACAAGTGAAAAATAAATTTGGGTTGTCATACTAGTCGATTGGTCCCTTGTTGACACAGGGAGAGGGAGAGGAGTTCCTGGTGCTTCACTGCTCTTCTGGTCCTTTCTGTCTTCCCTTCAACCTCACACAGGTGGGCCTCCTCCCCCTCTAGCACACTTGTTCTGAAGCAGGAGGGCATCAGAAAGAGACTAACAAAAGGAGAGGGAAGTCAGGGGTTTATCTTCACCAAGCTGCTCCCCCAAACCCCAAGCAGCTACACACACCCATGCTCTCCTTGAGTGTGGAGTGGATATTGCGGCATACTCTGATTTTCCTAAACCCTGTTCACAATTTATAATAATAGCTTTATTTCCCTCCCTCAATTATGTGATTCTGATGAATCGTTCATTCCCAGTAGTGTACAGAATTTAAAAGCTAGAGACTCATGCTCTTCTCAATTACCAGGAAGACAAGAATGAGCTCTATATATTATTTGTGATTACACAAGTAAGTAACAGCACAGCCAGAAATGAAATTATAATTATAAGACATTTATGGAGGAGAGGGAATGAAAGAAAACAATGAGAGACTGTGTTCTCTCATGAAATGCCTGGAATTTACTTTATAGGAAGTAATCAATAGCCAATACTAATACTTTATATAATAATTTCTACCAAATACTTCTACCAGAAAGTTAAGGTTGAGGGACTGTAGGGAAGGCTCAGCAGTTAAGAGCGCTTTGGTTCCCAACACCCACACAGAGTCTCAGAATGATCTTTGACTCCGTTCCAAGGGATCAGAAGGGTCTGGCTTCCATGGTCACATGCACTGAACAGATCTTATTAGTTTTTAGTGGTGGGCCAAGGGCACAAGCCTGGAGCCTTTCTCATGCCAAGCAAGTACTCAACTATTAGCTACATCCAAGCTCTGGGTTTGTCAGGCAGGATCTTACTTTGTTGCCCTGGTTCCTCAAATTCAGGATCCCCTTGTCTCCAGGATTATAAGCAGGCAGCACCACGTCTGGCTTGCCAATGTATTCATGATCAGTGAAAATTACACCTAAAACAACATTCCATTTTTTTTAGATATTCGTGTATCCACACTTCTCAAATAAATATCCTTTCTTACTAAATTATTCCAAAATGGTTATATCATCTCCCCAGGCTACAGCGACAGTGTTTAACTAAAAATGTATAAAGCAGCAGCTTTGCGCTGCCTGAAGTGAGGGTGCTGGAGATACTGGAAGATGCAGGCAGAGCAGATGGATGCATAATAGGAAGGAATTCAAATCCAGAAGATTCTAGCATTCCAATAATTGCAAGGCAGCTCTGCTAAGTATTTGATGAAAGGTTCTAGAAGATGAAACCAACTTAACCACCTCCTACCCAAGCCACTGGTCTCACTCCAGTGACATTCCTCCATCTCCAGACTTCCTCTATGCCAATGCTACATTAGTTGGGTATATCAATTAAAAAAAAAAAAGCAGTGTTTGAGTGTTTGGCTTTGGAGACACACACCTTTACTTTTATTATCCATTTATATTAACTTTATTTTTATTGGATATTTTCTGTATTTACATTTGAAATATTATTCCCTTTCTCGGTTTTCCTCCCTCCCAGAAACCCCCTATCCCATCCTCCCTTCCCTTGGTTCTACGAAGATGTTCCTCCACCCACCCACCTACTCCCACCTCCCTGCCTTTGATTCTGCTACACTGGGGCATCTATCAAGCCTTCAACATCCTTAGTCATTAGGGAAACACAAATCAAAACAACCCTGAGAGTCCACCTCACACCAGTCAGAATGGCTAAAATAAACAACTCAGGGGATAGCAGATGCTGGCAAGGATGTGGAGAGAGAGGAACACTCCTCCACTGCTGATGGGATTGCAAGCTAGTACAACCACTCTGGAAATCAGTTTGGCAGTTCTTCAGAAAATTGGACATAGTACTACCTGAGGACCCAGTTATACCACTCCTAGGCATATACCCAGGAGATGCTCCAACATGTAATAGGGACATGTGCTTCACTATGTTCATAGCAGCCTTATTTATAATAGCCAGGAGCTGGAAAGAACCCAGATATCCTTCAACAGAGGAATGGATACAGAAAATGTGGTACATTTACACAATGGAGTACTACTCAGCTATTAAAAATGATCAATTCATGAAATTCTTAGGCAAATGAATAAAACTAGAAAATATCATCCTGAGTGAGGTAAAAGAACACACATGGTAGGCACTCACTGATAAGTGGATATTAGCCCAAAAGCTAATAACCAGGATGCAATTCACAAACCACATGAAGCTCAGTAAGAAGGAACACCAAAGTGTGGGAGCTTCGGTCCTTCTTAGAAGGAAAACAAAATACTCACAGGAGCAAATATAAAGTGTATAGCAGAGACTGAAGGAAAAGCCACCCAGAGACTTTCCCGCCTGGGGATTCATCCCATATACAATTACCAAACCCAGACACTATCGTGGATGCTAACAAGTGCATGCTGAAAGGAGCCTGATATGGCTGTCTCCTGAGAGGCCTTGCCAGAGCCTTACAAATACAGAGATAGATGTTCGCAGCCAACCATTAGACTGAATGCAGGGTCCCCAATAGAAGAGTTAGAGAAAGGACTGAAGGAGCTGAAGGGGTTTACAGTCCCATAGGAAGAACAACAATATCAACCAACCAGACCCCAGAACTCCCAGGGACTAAGCCATCAACAAAGGAGTACACATGGCTCCAGCTGCATATATAGCAGAGGGTGACCTTGGGAGATACACACCTTTAATCCCAGCACTCCAGAGGCAGTGGTAGCTGATCTCTGAGTTCAAGACTAGTCCTGTCTATACAGTTCTAGTCCAGCCATGTCTACACGGTAATTGCCTATTTGAAAACACAAAACAACACACACACTCACAAAAAAAAAAAAAAAAAAAAAAAAAAAACACCAAAAACTGACAGAAAACAGGCAGTGGTATTTGGGGACTAGAGATATGGCTAGGTGATTATGATTTCTGTATGAGGCCCTAAAGCTAGTTTCCAGTGCCCACATCAGGAGGCTAACAGCCACCAGTAACTCTTCCTCCAGAGGATCTAATGGGTTCTTCTTGACTCCAAGGCCATACTGATTCAAGTGACTCTACACACACACACACACACACACACACACACACACACACACACACACACACACACCCCACACTCACTCACACACATACTTTTTAAAAATCATAGTTAAAAACTAGGCAGTATTTTTAGATCCAGAATTCAGGTGAGATCTTCATTTCTTTTGGATGCCCTTCCAGCACAAAAATATTCATTTTGAAAGGAAATTGTGTGCTAATAAATAAGGATGATAAGTATGTCTTCCTTTGAGCCACTAAATCTGAAAACAGGCCCATATTTCTACCTTCACAACCTTACATTTGCACTCTGGCCTATTCCTATCCATCTTCTCAGATACAACCTCTGTCCCAGCTTTGAAGGGTATAATCCAAAATTCTATCTAAGACCTTTTTTTTTTATATTCCCCATTTCTTTACTTATTATGTAGTATGCCCAGGTAAGTTATCCATTCTAGCAAACTGATTTTTCCATCTTGTTCGCTCACCCCTTATCTCCTATCCTGGCCAAGAACTCAGAAAAGAGGAAAGTATATTTTATCTTTTGCAGTAACCAACATCATTATGATAAATACTAAATGTATCCCCCAGAGAAACTTCTTCAAATATTTCATGGCTTGGGTATCACTTGGTACTAGAGTGACTACCTCATGTGTGAGGATATGGGCTTCATCATGGGCACAGAAAAAATAAAAGAGTCAATTGCAGAGTCAAAATTCAAAAAAAACATGTTGATTCACCACAGCTAGTAACAGTGATATGGCAAAAGCCCAGTGGTGGGAAAATAGTCACATAGACTCGGATTGCCAATGCAGCTGAGGACCACTGAAGTAAGGATACATTTGAGGAATTTTCAAATGGGGCTAAAAATGTAGGTCAGTTGGTAAAGTGCTTGCTTAGCATTTATAACACCCTGGGATTGATCCCAAATACACATACATTGAAGCATACCCTTAATCCCAGCACTCAGGAGATTTTGGCTGCATAGAAAATTCTAGGCTAACCTGTCAGGGAAGAAAAGAAAAATGAATATACATTTGTTTTTCTGAGCCTGGCTTCTTATACTTGGAAATGTTTTCCTCAGGTTCCACAAATAACAGAATTTCTTTTATAGTGCTATAGACTATTCTGTTAGGAGAACTTGTATATCTGTATATATATTGTTTTCCTTTTAATTCATTCATCTGATGATAGGAACAGAATTGAAACATAATTACGGGAGGCTACAGGAGGAAGAGGCTCTGATTAAAGGAGAAATTTAAGTTAAAGGGGAAGAAAACATTAAAAATATATTGCCCAATATGGTGATCGAGTTAGTAGCAATACAGTGTAAATTAAAGAAATACTAAAATATAATTTAATGTTTTTACCCTCCAAAATAAGTTGAAGTGACAGATGTTAAATATTTCAACTGAATCTTTCTATGATATTTACACAGACCAAAACTCAAATTGCATCACATAAATGTACTCAACTAGTTGTCAGCTAAAAATTGAAATATAATAAAACCTAAGACTCTGGGAAATTAACCTATGTTAATTAGAACTTTTAAAGCTTTTACTTTTGAATTGTGTGTATATATGTGGGTATGTTCATATTGTACAGTACCCAAAATGGCCAGAAGATGGTGCCAGATTCCCCTGGAGCTAGAGTCAGGGACCCTGTTAACCACCTAGCATAGGTGTTGGTTGCTGAACTCAGGTCCTCTTCATGAGCAGGGCTTGATCTTAACCACTGAGCCATCTCTCCAGCCCTAAGAAAATGTTTCTTAAGCACTTATTCTAGCACTTCTTGCTGTGACTAAATGCCTGATGAGGAAGCAACTTATGGAAGAGAGGGTCTCTTTTGGCTCACATTTTGAGAACTCAAGTCCATGCAATGAAGGCTATAGTGGTAGGAGCTTGAAGCTGCTGTTCACATTTCACCCTCAGTCAGGAGGTAGGAGGATGCTGGGGGTCAGGTTGCTTTTCCCTTTTAATTTGGTCCAGGATCTCATCCTGTGGCATATTGCCATCCACAGTGTCTCTTTCTCCTCAGTTAAACCTTTCTAAAAAAACACTCTCATAGACATACCGAGAAGTATGGCTTGGTTCTAAATCAATTCAGGTTGCTAATGTAGGCTAACCACCAGAGTACCTGTATGATTGCAGAGAGAAATATAAGCCCCGACCAATACTCAGTGTTACTAATGAATTATTGTTCAAATATTTAGGTGCAAAAGTGGTACTTTGGCTTTAATTCTTAAAACAAGTCTTTTAAAACATTTGCAGATACAAGCTGTAAATAAGTTCTTAGAAAATTATAGGAATCTGAGAATTGTTTCGGAATCACTCAGAGTGGAGTGCAGGAAGGAAATTGGTACAGGGGTAAAATAAAATAGGCCCTTTGACAATTATTGTTGAAACTGAGAGATGATTGCATGGAGGTTTTCTGCACTAGTCTCTGCTTCCCTGCAGATTTGAAACTACTTGTACAATGTTTTAGGATAAATTAATTAACCCACTACATTCCATATAGACATCTGCAAGACTCCCACCTCCTAGGATTGGGGGGCTAGTTATCTTAGGTCACAGTGGACTCCTTTCTGGGCAGGGACACATCTGTGAATCTTCTCAACCTTGTGTCACCGGAGATATTATTGCATGAAGAACCCCTTTCCCATGGGCAATCGTTTGTCAGATGCAAAATGATATTACCCTTCCCATTTAGTGATCCACCTATGACAGAACCAGTTCCTGTGATAGTAAACTCTGGCGGATCGAGAGCTTAACCAGCCAGCATGACTCTGTATCTCTGTAATTCTGTAACTCATCCTCTCCCCACCTCTCTTATTTGACTTCCTCTCTCTCCCCCTTTTTCCTTACTCCCTCTATGTCTTTCAAATGGCCTTGAACCTAATAACCTTCCCACTCCAGCCTCTCTACCATTCTCTTTCCAGTCATGGACCATCTACTGGCACCTACTTATGTATTTCGAACTTGCAATATGATTGGAGATTTGGAATGAATCCCACTTTTCTCAGACAAGAAGTTCATGTAGCAGCAGGCCAAGCCCACCCAACTTGGGACAAAATAGTGTCATGTCTTTAGTATGTAGAAAGAAAGAAATCAAATCAAGAAAATAACACTCTGTGATACCCAGTCTCCAATTTTCTCGAGTTCAGAGGTAAGCTGGGCTTAGAGAAAGAAACAGGGGTTGCAGGGCTTTGCTGATCCTGGGAGGTTCAGTGCCGAAGAATGGCAGTTGGGGGATGAAGACAGGGTGTGGTAAGTTTGGCAGTAAGTTCCTGAGGTTTCGGAATGAATGATAGAGTTCTTTCCAGACAACCTGAGCTGCGTGCAGAATATACTGATGAATAAAAAGTAAACAGCCACAGTCTGCAACAGCCTTACATGTTTGTCTGTAAACTGCTGAAACAGCTGGCTAGTCTACACCTCACCCCCCTTCAGCCCTCATCTCATCTCTCTGCAATGAGGACTTCTGCTGCTAGCCAGCAGCCATGAGATACTTCTGTTTCTAGCAGTTCACACCCCCCTATCCCCTGGGCCACTTTGGTGGGTGGTCAGTGGGGACCTTAATCTCTTCTCCATTCTCCTATGCAGGACATATTTCTACCATTTGACAAGAGAAAAGATGTTTGCCAGATAGCTTATTTTCCCCAAATTGAATGTTTCTTCCTTGAGGGAGAAAGAAGACTGGATATACTTAAAAGTGAACAAAATTTACCGGGCCTGGGATAGACAGAAAGTTACAAAATTCACAGGGCCCATTTGCAAGGAGTGTGGTTCACATGCACAATGGAACTGCTTTCTTTCATGTGCCAAGAATTATGAAATTGTGAAATTTTCTGAAAGAGAAATATACCTGGAAACTATTATATTAAATCAGGTGACTTAGACTTAGAAAGACAAACAGTGTATGTCCATTCTCACATGCAGAAAATCTTAGCTTTTAAATGTGTGTGTGTGTGTGTTTAAACTGTGTACATGGGTGTGGGTACAGGCAAGGTGGTTAGAAAATAAACCATAGATCATGAAAGGAGGAGATGAGTAAGGCAAGGGGCATAGGACATATGTGACATGAAAGTAAAAAGGAGGTTATGAGATAGAAGGATGTCCAGGGGGAAAGGGACAGGGAAGAAGAAAACAGGAGAACCAACAACATATTCTAATTGAAAATTCTATTATGAAATCTAATCTTTATAACTGAAATTATAGTAGATAGATAGTTAGATGATAGATAGATAGATAGACAGACAGACAGACAGACAGACAGATAGATGGATGATAGGTAGATAGTTGATGTCAGACTAATAGATAATAAGCAGAACTCTCCAGCCATCCCAGCCACCCAAGTTGAGCAGAGGAGACCTCTGAAGATGCTGCTTCCTTTAGTCATTGCCAGCTGGGGTACACCCAACAATGATGCCTGCTCCTGAAAGCAACCGCTCCTATAATGGACCCCAGTGTACACACTGTTTGACTAGGCCAGACTTGGTGGAGATTTTTTGTCTTGCAAATTGTTGGTGTCCTATCTGGGATGAATACACATTTACTCAAATTTCCGCAGGATATTTGACCTCTTTGGTCAGAGCAACCTCTTTGTCCATTGACTCTGATATTTGGGCTCCCCCAAGTAATCACTGTCACTGATAGGGAGTAACATCTGTTGATGCTGAGGTCCTAGAAGTCCCTCATAGGCTTCACAAATTGGAGTCTGTTTCTCCTCCTTCACAGAAAGGAGGGACACATGAATAACAAACAACCCAGGTTCTCCAAAGCCACAGTGGTCTGACCCAGGGCTGGTACTGAGAGACCCAGGCTTACCTACACTGGATGCTCAGCTCACTTATTTGACTGGAAATTGGACCCAGCAGGACCATCCCCAATCACTTTCCTCTCTTCAGTCATTCTTTACTTCCATCCGAGGGTCAGTTTAGGGCATAATTAAAGTCAATTACTTTTTTCAAAAGCCATTGTGAAAACCATTACAGATAATGATAGCAGGCCCCACTCACCCACTGATGCTGTAGGATGACTGTCCTGTGCTGCTGGGTTTTTGTTCAGTGGGAGAGTGCTTGCTGTAAGAAATACACTGTTTCACCCATTTTCATTATGGGTTTTGCTTAGAGTTGGTCAGAGTCACAGATAAGCAGGAGGCACTGGAGCCCTCTCTTCTTTACCTCTAACTGGCTACTGTTACCTGCTTGTATCAGAATTCTGAAAGCCAGGGAGTCAGAGTTGGTCTGCTATGTGACTGATGCCAGGATCAGAAAACAGGGTTACAGTTTCAAGCCTCAAAGTATCCATTGAACAAAGCTCTGTATCCTCTTCTAGTGAGATGGGAAATTTGGGAAGGGTACAAATCCCAGGCTTTGAAGAGGACAGGAATTTCTCTTGATGAGACGATTTTAAAAACCACTGTCAAGTGCCAGCTCAGCACACAGCTATTTTTGGCTTTGTGCAATGCTGCCACCCCTCTCGGCAGAGTGGTGTATTCAAACCTGCTTCGTTTTCAGGAATCTCTCGACTTTGTTATTATCTTCTTCCTAATGTCTAGAAAGAAGGAAGGAAGGAAGGAAGGAAGGAAGGAAGGAAGGAAGGAAGGAAGGAAGGAAGGGAGGGAGGGAGGGAGGGAGGAAGGAAGAAAGAGAAAGAAAGAAAGAAAGAAAGAAAGAAAGAAAGAAAGAAAGAAAGAAAGAAAGGAAGGAAGGAAGGAAGGAAGGAAGGAAGGAAGGAAGGAAGGAAGGAAGGAAGGAAGAAAGAACCCAATGGTTCACCTGTTCATTTATTTATTCTTTTATATTCTAGTATATGTGGATGACATTTGAGTTGAGTCAGAGTATAGGGGGTTGAACGTCAGTGGCTACAGACTAGTTTGACCCTTGACTTCAGGAGCTTTGCAGCTGGACAAGGGCACAGCAAGCCCAGTGATTGTACCAGTAAATGGACTGCCACAGACAGAAGCCCTCACTGGGGGATTCTAGGCAAATGCTCTACTGCAGAGCCGATCCTCCACAGCATCATTGCGGGGTGGGGTTAGGCAGCTGATCTATGACTGAGATGCAGCACTTACTTTAGTTGGTTTTGAAACAGACTCCTTCTGTGTTGCCCAGGTTGACCTTGATGTCACTATGCTCTCAGCCTGGCTTCCAAATCTTAATCCTCTTGTTCCTGCCTTTTGAATGCTGAAATTATATGTTGAAGCACCAGACCTAGCTATAGAATGTTCTCTTTGAAAAACTGCTGAGTCATTCTAGCAGAGAAGGTAAGCAACGTCTCACCTCAGAGCCACGGGCCACACTGTCTCTTCCTGTGGGTGCGTGTGGATATTTCAGGGTCTAGAATGAAAGTGTGCTGCTATACATTATTCTGGGTGGGTGCCATCTTCACACTTCAGTACAAAGTTACAGAACTAGGAATGAGGAAATGAGGAAAAACCAGACAACTTCTTCACAGTCATAGACCCTGGATGTCCAGAGAGGCTGTCATATTCTACAACCGCTGAATGGAGGGCAGTCTTGGTACACCCTGGTTTACTTAACAGCCCTAGCTCCCTGGGCCTCAGTAGCCTTTAAGAAGGTAACCTTCAACCACTGATGCCAACTGCTACCTCCTGACACTCATAGGACAAACCTCTCTTGGAATATTCTGACCCTGTGCTGCTTCTATGCACAGAGAAACCTGTCTTGGAGTAGTCTATGGTATGTGCACAGGCTCAACTCTATGGATGGAACTCATGGAGTCTTTACCCTCCTCTGTGCAGTCCAGGATACAGAGCTCAGTTAACACAGCTAGCACAAGCCCCACAAATGGAGGCATGGGTAGCTCACACAAGACTTGAGCCACCAAGGGAAAGGGAATGGACAAAATTGAACTGGTGAGGGTTTGTCTTTTTTCCTTAGAGAAAGCCAAGGCAGCCTGAGCAGCCAGCTGTATTTCTCAGGAAACCAAGCATCTTAACAACATTTCTCTCCTCCTTCCTTGCTGCCCTTCTTTGGAATACTTCCTGTTTCTTGATGAAGTCTAGGTTCCCACATAGTCAAGAGTCGTTCAGCTCTGCTCTGGGCTCTGTCTCCCACGACTAGGAAACCTCCTCTTGTGTTCTGAAGCAACTCAGGAAAGTGTAAGACAGAGCCCAGGCCTGTGGTCAGATGTGCCCTCTCCCACTGCTCCCCACCAGTGGTCCTAAACTAGAGTTTGAAACAGGAAAGGGGCCTTGTTCTGGGAAGAGCAGAGCTAACTTGACATTAGGTGATTATTCTGAAAGCTCAGTATGTATGTGCCAGGCAGCAAACAAGAAAACAGGTAAAGTGGCTTGAGAGGTGATAATGATGTGTAGCGATCTCTGAAAGACATCTATTATTTTGAAGTCAAAGTGAAATTTAAAGAATAAAACATAACAATCAGCTACTGTGTATCAGAGAGGGTACCAAGATCTGCACATATTTATTTCATTTAAGCTTATGGCATTATTATAAGGTTTTTATAAAGCCTTACTTAATGGTGATCAAGGAATAAGAATCATAAAGGCTGAGTAACTTGTCCACTGTCACAAAGTTAAAACAGGGGAGATAGTCTTCCTTCCTTCCTTCCTTCCTTCCTTCCTTCCTTCCTTCCTTCCTTCCTTCCTTCCTTCCTTCCTCCTTCCTTCCTTCCTTCCTTCCTTCCTTCCTTCCTTCCTTCCTTCCTTCCTTCTTTTTCCTTTCTTTCTTCTTTCTTTCTTTCTTTCTTTCTTTCTTTCTTTCTTTCTTTCTTTCTTTCTTTCTTTCTTTCTTTCCCTAGCATTTCAGTGTGTAGCCTTTGGCTGGTCTGGAACTCACTGTCTAGATAAGGCTGGCCTGGAACTCAGAGGTCCATTTGCCTTGTCTCCCTAGTGCCAAGTCTAAAGGTTCACCAAGTCTTTGACCTACGAAGCGTGGCTATGGGTCCCTGCCTTTAACCTAAACATGACATGCCACTTGAGGGCACTCTGTCAGCAGACAAACACCATCTCCTAGCAAAAACAAGCACTGACAAGATGGTGGGTGAGCTTGTTCCTAGGGCTTGGAACCACAGATGAGCACTAAATTTTCTTACTTGCCCCTTCCATGGCTTGTGACTAGTACCCTGAGTCAAATATAGACATGTCCCTAAGAATCTAAATTCTATCCCCTTAGAGGCTACAATCCATCCTCCTATTCTTCCATAAGAGTCCTCAACCTTCAACCACTGTTTGGCTCTGGGTGTCTGCATCTCTCAGTCAGCTGCTGGGTGGAGTCTCCCAGAAGACAGTTGTGCTAAACTTCTGTCTGCAAGTATAATAGAGTATCATTAATAGTGTCAGGGATTGGTGCTTGCCCATGGGATGGGTCTCAAGCTGGGCTGGTTATTGGTTAGCCATTTCCTCAGTCTCTGCTCCATCCCCCATCCCTGCATTTCTTGTAGACAAGATATATATGTTGTTTGTTTGTTTGTTTGTTTTTTGAGACATGGTTTCTCTGTGTAGCCCTGGCTGGCCTGAAACTCTGCAGACCAGGCTGACCTTGAACTCACTGAGATCTGCCTGCCTGTGCCTTCCAAGTGCTGGAAATAAAGTTGTGTGCCACCACAGCCACCACCAGCAGTTTCTTTGTCGGTAAAATGCAGAGACGTGAGGCTCTCCCCAGCATAGTCCATGCATCAGGTGGAAGATGACAGCCTCCAGCCAGAACAGACCTTCCATGGTTAATTTCCCACCTCTGTTGCTGCTTATTAACATGGGACTCTGTATAGAAATTAGGTTCTCAGTGAGAGAGCCCACTTATAATTTACGAACTTTTGCCATACAACATTCGCAAAACAATTACATAAAGATTAATTAGCAAATTCCCGAAACAGTAGTAAACAGCAAAGTAGTTTAATTAAAACCATTATCTCCAAATCTGAACGTTAATAACAGTTGTAGCCCAGGGAGGATTATAGACATGTAAGCTTAGGGTGGCAGCAGGGGAGAATATCCTTCCATCCTAGCATCCAGCCTGCCAGAGCTGGGTGTTTGCTGTTCTGGCTAATTTCTCCTGAAGACTCTCTGGCTATTGTCCTTGAGGGGGTTGGGAGCAGGATGGGGTGTCCAGTCTCTTTGAGGGGCTTCTGTGGTTGTGACTTGGAGACCAGTGCAGATAAGCCTGTTAACAATTGCCTGCCTCCAACAAAAAGCCTTTCATCTTCAAAAGTGGCAGCAGGTGGTTCAAACAATAAGACTTTCTAGAGAGGAAGTCATGAAATCTGGAATTATGGGAAAACACCAGCAACAATGGCTCTTGTCTTTCAGAAAATACTGGTATAAATTATTTTCTGAGCCCAGACCCCCTATCCTGAACTGTGAATTAAGGAACTAGCAAAGGAGCCAGTGAAAAGGCAATTTAATCGCAGTGACTGTTCAGTGAGCATACACCGCCAGCTCCCATGTTGCCCCAGGAGCCTTGAGGAGAGTCCATCTTTATTCCTAAACTGAAGGAACTGAGTAGCCTCTGAGAGGTCTGCTCCATCCCTCTACGTCCTATCTGCTTTCTTTAGATACTCACAGATCCCCTTTGGTGGTCTGACAACTATAAACACTTAGCCCACTTACTTAGGAGACTGTGATCAGTGAGTCCAGCATGAATCATTATAGAGACTGGGCTGATTGCTTTCTCCAAAGTGTGTTGAATGGATGAACCCCAACTCAGCCCAGACAGTTAGTTGATGGCTCTGGGACTCTAACCTGAGGAGCAGCTGCTAGGAAGAGTCAGAGCAACCAGAAGAGACACCACACAGACTGACCTGCCCTTCGTCCACCCCACTGGTGCATGAGTGTATATGCACATACATACCCACCCTTCAGAGTCCAGAGAATGTAGGGAGTCTGCCTCTATTACCCTACTCTGCATCTTATTAAATTTAATTAAGTAAGAAAGTCATTGGGTTGAAAGTGTATTGTCACTATGTCTGATGTTTCCATGTTAGTTTTTGAAACAAGGTTTCCCATGGAACCTGCCCTTTATGCTAAGCTAGCTGGCCAAGGAGCTCCTGGCATCTTCCTGTCTCCATTCCGCAAGGCTAAGGTAACAGGCATGCATAGACATACCTTACTTTTCTATGGGTGCTGGGGATTTGAACTCAAGTCACCTTGCTTTCATAGCAGGTGCTCTTACCCACTGAGCCATCTCCCCAGCCCTCTGTCCCTAGCCTGCAGCCCTAATTTAAACACGTTGTCTGGGAAACCACCTCTGACTAGCCCATTCACTCCACCTCATCCTGCATAAGCAATCAGGACCCTGCATATTTATTTGCTTTCTCCTAACACAGGGCCCTGCCCTGCACAGCAGAGGCAGACTGTCTGCCTGCAGCCTGGCTCTTTATTCCGCTGCACTCCAGAAATTATGCAAATCACAGCTATTAGTGTAACAGCTTCTGCAGATTTCAGAAGGAAAAGGGGGAAACGCAACCACAAAAAATCCCTGTGCTTGGTTAAAAGACCATGAATTTCCCCATTCTCCTTGTTCTCTCTTGTCAATATGATATTTATGCACCAGAAGCCTGTTTTTTTTTCAGTCAGATGAATAACTATAAAAGAGACATCAGTCAGTCATTAGAAACCTTTGCAAGTAGAGTTGGGAAAGTAAAAAGCCCAGCTAGGACCAAGGTGGAGGACAGGAGACAGGTGATGCAGACCTCAGGTCCCTCAGAAGGGATTCACTGTGAAGGGCCTGATGCTGAGGATGGCTCCTATGGATGTGGGACAAAAGGGGGCCAGATCCACTTTAAAGGCTCAGCAGTCCTTCCTATGCATGTTCCTCCTGTTCTTTCATGGTGCATACTACACTGGAAGTGTAGAAGGCAGGGGCTGTATAAACCTTCCTCCCTCTGCTTCAGCTCCACACAGTCAGAGATCTGGTGCCCAGGGACAGCAAAATAGGAACCATTCTACCTCTTTGCAAACACGGTGGCTTTCCATGCCTGAAGGGAAGAGTCACATTTGTGACCCTTGGCTCTCAGGACAGAAGCTTGAGATCACCCTGCCAGGAAGAAGCAGTTGTGAAAGCTCTGATTCCTCCCTTCTTTCCACTCTCCTCCCAAGAGATCCCTATCAGAAAAGGCAATGGTGTCAGCAATGCTACCAATTTGGTTGCTGCCTAAAACACAGAGCAAGAGTTAGAGGTTCCTCTAGGCCTATGGACAGGAACCTATGGAAGAGCCCTGGCTGTCCTCCTCTTGGCCCACATTAGAGTTCTATGCAGCTCATTCTCCTGGTTTGGTGTGGGCTCTGCAAGTCATGGTTTGATCCAGTTTCACAGAGATGATCCCAAGGGTCAGCCCTGAGTGTGAGCTTGGCACTTCGAGGGATGGATCTCAGATGGGAGACGATGCTTGGTGAGGCACTGTGCTGCTCCATAACCCTCTGGGATGTACTTTGCTCACATCATGCCAGGTCCTGCACCTGAGCACTGTGGTCCACGGAAGTGATTGTTTTAGTAGGCTTTTGCCCTTTTTTTTTTCATTCTATATCCTTCATTCTTGTTTTTTGCACTCTCTGTCCAATAACCTGCACCCAAAATGTTATCCAAGGCTCTGGTACCGGAGACCTCAACCAAGAGAGATGCACAAGGCTGTAAGTAATGCCTACACCTACTGCCACACACAGAACAAAATCCCAGTGGAACAGAGACGTCCAGATAAAACACCAAAGCTTGAAATGTTCAGAATTGTGTATTTATGATCTTGGAATAGGGAAGGGTTTCCTGAATAAATTATGGAATTGCTAGCCATTGAAACTTTATTATTATTATTATTGTATTAAAATTAATAACTTCAGGCTGGAGAGATGGCTTAGATCCTTATAGAGGATCCAAGTTTGGTTCCCACCATCCACAATGGGAACAGCCACTACAATTCCAATTCTGGGGAATTTGGCACCCTCTTCTGTCCTCTAACACACCACACACACACACACACACACACACACACACACACACACACTTTAAACTAATTAAAGAAATGCTGAACAAGCAAGAATAGAAAATGGGCCCAGGATATAAATGAGAGATAGGGTATTTGGGTAGCATACACAAGTCCTGGGATCAATTCCCTAGCATCACTCAAATTATAAATAAATAAAACAAGAAAAAGGCCACTGTTTAAGGAAGACCAACGGAGTCAAATAATCTAGACTCCTTGGCAGGGGGAGGTCTCAGAAACAGAGCCACAACCAAAGAGCTGGACCTGGGTCCCCCTCACATATGTGGCAGATGTGCAGTTTTGTCTTCATGTGAGTCCCCCAACAACTGAAGTGGGGGCTATCTCAAAAGTTGTTGCCTGTCTGTGGAATACATTTCCCTAACTGGGCTGCCTTGTCTGGCCTCAGTGGGAGAAGATGAACCTAGCCTTGCAGAAACTTTGTGTGCCAAGGTGGAGGGATACCCAGGGGGCACCTCCACCCTCTCAGAGAAGAAGAGGAGGAGGGAAGGAGGGGAGGTACTATGGTGGGGAGACAGTAGGTGTGGAGGCAGCAATCAGAATATAAAGTGAATAATTTTGTTATAAAAGAAAATATTTGAAGAATAGTTTACATAACTCTTAGTTGTCCTAGTTTGCTTTATTGTTGCTGTAATAAAACACTCTGACTCAAAGAAACTTAGAGAGAAAGGGGTTTATTTGTCTTAAACTTCCAGGTTTAAACTTCAACTTCACTAGCAAAAGACATCAGGATTGGAACACACACAGTTACCTGGAGCAAAAGCTATGGATGAAGGGGGCTTACTGGCTCTCTCTCTGCCTAGGTGGTTTTCTTATATAGCCCAGAATTCCTGTCTGGAGATGGTGCTGCCCATCAGTCATCAATCAAGACAATTTCTCAAAGACATATCCACCTGCGATCTGATCTAGATAATTCTCCAGTTGAGGTCCTCTCTTCCCGGGTAACTATAGACTGTATCAGATTGACAATAACGACTAACCAGGGCAGGAATTGATGTCTGGAGGCCCACATTTGTAGTTCCAGCTTCTCTAGAGTGAGGCAGGAGGATTACTTGAATTTTGGAGTTTGAAGTCAGCCTGGGTAACATAGTAAGATTCTTCTTTTGTTTTGTTTTCTTCCAAAACAGATTTTCACATAGCCCAGGCTATCCTCAAATGAATTGTGTAGTTAAGGTTGTCCTTGAACTCCTGACCTGTCTGTCCTCACCTCATAGGTGCTGTGTTTGTAGGAATATGTCCCTATGCCTGATGAGACAATATATCTTAAGAAATATAAATGAGGGGGAAGGGATAATTTTAAATATAGGTCACTGAAACACACAAATAGCAATAAATAAATGAAAAGACTCTCAACCAAATTATTAAAAAATGCAAATGACTGAATGTGACTAGCAAAGAACAAAATAAAACTCAGCAGTTGAATCTTAGCCCAAATACCCTGCAGGGCCAGGGCCAGCTTTAGGCACCAGCTCCCACTCACCAAGTGAAGTTTCCTATGAACATGGTACGTGTGATAGCTGATCTTTAATGCCAGCTTCACAGGTAAAGAGATGCTTAAGATAGTAGAAAAGTATGTGTTTGAAAGTATCTGTAAGGGTGATCTGGGCATGTTTAGATCAAAGGCACTATTACTTAACTAATGTATGTGTGTATGCATGTTTCCAGAGGTGATTCAATCGTGAGGGCTCTGACCTCCTGATTGAATGATGAAAACTATTCACTCACTGGTACATTTAAAGTTTGAACAGGCCTTGGGTCTCTGTCCTTAGGAGCCTGTATTTTGCCCAACCTCTTCCCGTTATTCCTTTTCATTCTATAGCCATGATGCAAATTTCTGTGCCATGATCCTCCCACCACAATGGGCCATCATCTCAGAAACCCTGCACAAAATTAAACTTTTCTCGTTCAAGTTGTTCATATCGAATATTTTGTCATGTGGATGATTAAAACCAACACATGGCTCCCATGATCAACACCGATTGCTGTGGAAAATGAAACAACAGAGAAGCAAAGCACTTAGGGCCATGTTCCACAAACCATGGATCTGAAAGCTAGTCTCCAAACAATCCCAGGCAATTCAGAGATCACATAATTGATGCTTAGCAGGACTACATTTTTGAAGGTCTTTATTTGGTTCAAATAAAATTCAAAATATCTTCAAGGAATACTGATGTGACCTACATGGGCAGGAATGGTTTCTTTGAGGAGTAGATTTGTTTTCCATACAATAACTTTAAGCATAGGATATGTTAGTTGAGTGCAAGCCAGTATTACCAAAGATATCTAGAAATAAATGCAGTGGTTAATGAAGAGTGGCTTTAGAGACTGCAGCAGAGATCTTGGGAGAAGCCTAGGATTCCAGATGTTACATCTTTACCATTGTGTTCACCAAGAGTGGGGTGTTCCAGAGTCTGTGTAACCTATTCATAGGCAGTCTGAGTGTGGGGGACCTTCACATGGTTGTCTTCAGAGACTGGGACATGGAAGGAACACTAAAGAAGATCTCTGGTAACCTCTTAAGGAATAAGAAAAGTCAAGACATATTCCTGGACCCAACAACATCCATACTCTAATATTCATATAGATATCAAATTCCTCAATTGTGAGAAAGTCCAAGTGTCAAGAACTGTCTATTATGCAGCTACCTTGTTACAAGTTCCTCAACTAGAATCAGGAGATCCATCTCTGGAGCATTCTGGTTAGACTGAGGCTCCCATGAAGGCCCAAGCCTGTGCTAAGCAGGCTTAGCATTGGAATACTTTCCAATTCAATGCCAAAAGCAGAAGAGAAGGGGGTCAAAGGTAAGTGAGGGAGCTCTCAAGTTATAGCTCCTCTGAAAGGCCTGGATAGGCAAAAGATACCTCAAGACCAAGTTCTTGGCATAAAGGAGATTCATATGTCCCAGAGAGACAAGGACAGGGAATAAGAGACAGACAGGAGATAGAGGTTGAGGGAGAAGGGGAAAAGGAACAATGGAGGTGGAGAAGAGATATTTTCCCTGGAGGGACAAACAAGTGCCTCTGGACAGAGAGGAGATAGATGTAGCCCATAGATAAATGAAAGCTTATAAAGGAAAAAGAAGAAACCTCTGTGTTAGGATAAGGTGATTAATTTTGATTGGACAGGCTAATTAGGTTGGCCAAAATGCAAACTGGGGCTGTTAATTGCTGAACTTCAATATTTTGATAGCTAGACCTTGGTGATCAGCCTCAGAAGGAGGACATCACCAAATAAGGACCTTCAATAGCTAGCTTTAAGAGTGTGATCTAACTATTTTTAGCAAGTAAAAGGAAAGGCAATAAGAAAAGAGCATGGCCTGCCACACCCAGGCTTTCCATGGTAGAGTCCCTTCAATAAAGCCTTAAGACTAAATGCATTCATGTTTGAAAAAGTCCATTTGCAACCCATGTAAAATTGTTTCCACTGTTACACACAAAGAGGTTTATAAGAATGGACATTGTCTAGCATGGTGGTGCATATATCTGATCTCAGCCTTTGCAAGTCAGAGACAAATGGATATCTCTGATTTGGGGGCCAGCCTGGTCTACATGTTGAGTTTCAGACTGGTCAGGGTTATATAGAGAGACCCTGTCTCCAAAAAGAGAAAAACAAAAATGTTCTTACTAAAAAGCAAAGCAAGACAATGTTAGGACATGTAGGTGTATGTGCATACAGATACTTGTATATGGTGTATGTGTGTGTGTGTGTGTGTGTGTATGTATGTGTGCGTGTGCGCGTGCGCGTGCGTGCGGAATGTAAAAGTGCATTCATGTGCATCTTTGGTTGAAGGTGGCAGCTCAGATATGAAGTTTGAAACAGCTTATAAAATTGTTACTATAGAACCCAGATATCTCTAGAAATAACAATTATAACCACCTTAGTCATTATTTAGCAATTACTTCTGCCCCAAACATTTCACATATCAGATTAATTCATTTTTTTCTAACAACCCTATCAGTTAAGTGCTATGTTTAAACTAGTTTGAGTTATACAGGGATGAAGAGACAGATATGCAGCATTTATCGAATGTTATATGCTAAGAAGTGTGCAGAGTTGAGATATGATCCCTAGCGGTCTGGCTCCATAAACCATTACTAAAGTTGTAGAGTCTCAGTTACCTACACTCATAGCCTGAGTGATAGGGTAAACCTTGGGAGTATGGGGATGGGACGTTAATTCTGTTAATGGTGCTGAAGTACTTACCAACATTATAAGAACTCAATCGATTGTGGAAAGCAAATGCTAGAACTCTGCTGGGGCTTCATGCATTGGGGAAGTGACAAGACACAGATGCTGCCTGTGGAAGTCTTTGAATACAGCTAGTCATGTGAATCCAGTCCCCAGATGACTCTAGAAATCTCCTGAGAATAGAACTCTCCCTGGCTCCCAGGCCTTATTCTCTAGAGCCCAGCACAGTTTTACTCCTCAAAGGCTCCCAGCCTTCGAGTTTAGGATAATTGAAAGAGACTGTGAATGCCTGAGCAGTCATGGGTCCAGGCATTTGTTCTGGCTGCTTTAAGGAAATCCCCAAGCAGACTCACAAGCCACTCTGGATGTGAGTTCCAGGGGGACACTGTAATCAAGGGAGATCCTGGAAAGAGGAATACAAGACAAGAACCTGAGCTGATCGTATAACTTTGAGAAGAGCTTGAAGAGAAACAACATGCCCATTCTTTATCCAGACTCTCAGGCCTCTGCTGAACATACACTACACTATGAAAGCTAGGGAAAAGATAAGCTTTAAAATCAGCAAGCCTCAGGCTTTAAGAGAACCTTTGTTCAGTTCTCAGTACCCACATCAGGCAGCTTCCTGTAACTCCAGTTCCAGAGGGTCCAATGCCCTTTGGTCTTCAGAAGTACCTGCATCTATGTGGTGCACAAAGACCTCATACAGGCACACACAAGCACACACATACATAATTTATTTTAAATGGGAAAGTACCATTTGCATGGAATTAACATTCTAGTGAAGACAGACAAGGCACTTTTAAAATGTCCAGCCTGCCAGAGTTCTATCTTCCTGACTCACTTTCTCATCTATTTCTCTCTCTAAAATTCAAATACTCTTGTGGGTACACAGTACATCAGGAAGTGGAGTAGACACTCTAAGTTCTTGTTCTACAGTAGAGAAAGGGATATGGATAGATCCAGGGATGCAGTCTACAGAAAAGTAAATGCTTTTATGTGTTAAACAGTTCAAAGAAAAATTAGAACTGCATGCAATATACCTAGATAGCCTGTATGTCCAAGAAAGCATAATATCAATCTGGTTATGGTAGGCTACATATTAGTTCCCCAGTGTTAAAAAAATTAAAATCCCTATGGTTAGGGCTCTGAACTTCAGGCTGGAGGGATGTGGGTTATCTTCATGTAGTGAGGCACATGATATGAGGCCAGATTCACTCTTACTTTTCAATGCCTGTGCCACAGGGTGGGCAAGCATGCTTCATATCACTTTTATTCTATTCCAGGTCACCATGGAAACAATTCAAGCAAATTTAAAAGGTGGGTGGTAGACATCTGAGTGTGCATTGGAAATGAGGCCATGTTGCATTTTTTACTGTTAGAATTTTAATTCTATGGTAGAGTAAAACACTGGAGCAGTGTTGAGGAGTCCTGTAGCCGGGAAAATTCTATGAGCCTTCCCCTTGAGAAATCTCTGAAGGGAGGAAGCAAGGAGTCCTATAAGAAGGTATTATGGCTAAGCATGTTAACTCCAGGAAGTAAGAGAGGTCAGTGGACAGACCATGCTCACTGAGATTAGGGTTGTCATGGACAGCATCTCAGAGTGAGCTTTGGAGGGCCAAAGAACTTAAGGCAGTAAGTATCCTGTCTTGCCTTCAATAAGGAATTTAGAGAGAAAATCATTTAAGGCAAATTCTAGTTTGAATATGGGATGCTTACTTATAGGCTCATAAACAGAACACTTGTTTCCTAACAAATGTCAACACAGTTTTGGAAGATTCTCAAAACTTTAAAGTGGAAGAAGTGGATCATGGTGTCGGTCCTCAGTCTTATTCTGTATCTCTGCTTCCTTTCTACCATGCAGTGAAGAATCTGCCTCACCACAGGCCCCTGCAACTGGGATGATCTCTGTTACCACAGGCCCAGAATCAATGGATTCAGTGACTTAGGGCTGAACCCACTAAAGTCATGAACCAAGGTAAATAGCTCACATCAGACACTCTGCTACAGCAACAAGAAAGCTACTGCAAGAAACTAGAAGATTCTGTAGTAGGCAAGAGGAGAACTGAGAGAAATGGCCTGACCCTGAAATAAATTGATACAGATTTCCTTTTTCCTGAAATGTGTCGCATCAATAAAACTAGAGTGCAATATGTTTTGAAGAAGGAGGAGGAGGAGAAAGAGGAAGAGGAGAAAAAGGAGGAGGAGGAGAAGGAGGAGAAAAAAGGAGGAGAAGAATCAGGAAGAGGAGAAGGAGGAGAAGGAGAAGAAGAAGGAGGAGAAGAAGAAGAAGAAGAAAAGAAGAAGAAGAAGAAGAAGAAGAAGAAGAAGAAGAAGAAGAAGAAGAAGAAGAAGAAGAAGGAGGAGGAGGAGGAGGAGGAGGAGGAGGAGGAGGAGGAGGAGGAGAAGGAGAAAGAGAAGCGGAAGCAGCAGCAGAAGCAGCAGTAGCAGCAGCAGCAGCAGCAGAAGCAGAAGCAGAAGCAGAAGCAGAAGCAGAAGCAGAAGCAGAAGCAGAAGCAGAAGCAGAAGCAGAAGCAGCCATCTAGGCAAAGTTCAAACCTAATGGGTGTTCAGTAAATGAATATGTGGATGAACACATTTTCATATGTCTGGTCATTCTTGGCGCTGACACCTTAGCTGTACTTTTTTTCTGGAAGTCCCCCTGTCATGGGCAATTTTGATTGTCAACCTTATAGGCTTGATAAACACCTAACAGAAGTAAACCATAGCACTGGATGAGGGTGTTTCCTGTGATTAGATCATGATGGCATTGACCTGATTGATAGAAATCATTTGTTGGTGGACTTTATGTTTCAAAAGCTTATTAAGAATTAGTGGGGGTGTGAAAGAGGAAGTGTGGTAGTCACCAAAGAGACAGTATGCCTTCTTAGGATATACTGCCACTCTTTGCTTCCTTGTTGCCATGACAAGCAGCTCTTGTCATCCAGACCCTTCTCATCACAATTCTCTGCCTCACCACAGGCTCAGAAACAATGCATTCTGCTGACCAGGCTTTGTCACCACTAAAACCGTAAATCTAAATAAATACTTTCTCCCTTAAGTTTTCTTTTTCTGTATTTTGTCACCATGGTGAAGACCAAAACACCTTCTTTCCTCTCTGTGGTGTGTGTTGAATTTAAGTCTCTCTTGATTTCTATAGTTCTATCCAGCTGTGAGGCCTATGAATCACAAAACTGGCCAGCATGTTAATATAACTCTCCAAAGGAACAATAGTGGTACTCATATGTTGGCATAATTAACATCTGTTAAACTGGACTTCATGCTCACTAGTCAAGAAAAAAATAATCATGCTTGGTTATTGAAACTAAAACTGGGCTAATGACGTCATGGATCTTAGAAGAAAATCTACTACTGCTACTTTACTAGATGAGCATAATTCCCAACTGTAGTCCTATGTATAGGAAGCTATCCACATTGATCTCTTGCCAGGCCAGGTAGGAGGGTTCAGGCGAAGGGAAAAGGGCACAAACAGGAAGGGGAAGTGCCTTCACCACTTCTGCTGCAGTGCTGCTGTCACTGCTGTTGCTCTGAGATGCTGGCTGCACTGAGCTGAGCTGGGCTGAGCCAGCAGAAGGCAGGCTAGCCATCTCGAGGGCTATTTCTGGTGAAATTGCAGGGGAATTTCTGGTGGTGAAAGTTTCAGGAGAGCAGGTTTCTTCCCTGGTGTCACAGCTCTTATGACAGACGCTTTTAAATGATGGAGTAGTTCTCACACACCTTTATTCTTTCTGGATAGGATTTTATATACAGTTTTGGGGTGGGTTAGGGTGTGACAGTAGGTGCTTCCTATTGGGTTGGTCTTAGATGTTAGGCATGCCTCATCTACATGCAGAAGGGCTTGGGGCACTGCCCCTATATGTCTGATGGCCACAGGTCTCTCTATGGGTGGCAGGGATGGGGATAGTGGCACACTGCAGCTACATGAGAGAGGACTGGTGCTTCCTCTCATGATCCATCACCCCACACTTAACTACATTAAAACTTATCCTTATATCCAGAGATAAGTATAGCCCTCATCCCTCGTGAAAGCAGCTTCTCTTTAAAGCAAGTGAAAAGCATTAAAGAAAACCACAACTGGACCCAGGGCAGAGATCAATGGATTGTGGGGAGCCTGGCTCTAATGGGTATGTCTATAATACAACTCCTATACCTAAGGCTAATCTCAGAAAAAAAAAATGGCTGCAAGATTATACGAACCAGAGAACCAGAACGTTTGCTGTGAGACTGTGCAACCTAGAAATGGCCGCCTAAATAAGACCTAAACAGTGGTTATATCAGTAGACATGCTAATGTGGAAGGGAGAAAATTTCATAGGGTCCCAGCCTTAGACAAAGAACCACAGGCAACTAATAAATGCAGGGAGAGGGAGCATTAACCTCTCCCAGGAATAATCCCTGTAAACGGTTATCTAATACAGAGTAATCATCCCTGAAATCTTAGACATACAAACAGCAAACACAGTCTCAGCAGGCTGTATTCATGTATTTTGCAGCCCCCCGTCTCTCTCTGTATGTGTGTCTATCTGTGTGTGTATGTGTACATGCATGTGAGTGTAGTACTTGAGGCAAGAAGAGAGAGCCAAATTTCCTTAATCTAGAATTACAGGCAGTTTTAGCCACTGATGTGAGTCCTGGGAACCCAATATGGGTCCTCTACAATAGCAGAAACTTTAACCACTGAGCCCTCTCTCTAACTCCTAATGCAGTGTCTCAAGTCTCACCTCCAGGATAACTCTCTGGCTTATTCTTTCTTCTAGGCTTGCCAAAGCTGTCATTAAGGATTCTTCCCTGAGCCCTTTGTCTGGTCACTTCTGGTTCCTAGCTAACCCTCAGTCCTTACTCTTTGTATGTCCAGTCTTCACTACCAGGGAGGTCACCACTCAAGTTGGCAAGTAGCCTGCTTGTTTGTTTTCTTGAAGCTTTGTCATTGATGTAGTGACTGTTCTGGTGTTATATATGACACGACAGAAAAACCTAAAAGGGAGAAGTATTTCTTTTATTCCACAGTTTCTGTCTATTGTTGCATGGTCCTTCTTTGCACAGAATGTCATGGAAGTAAGAGCAAATGGGAGAGGATAGCTGTTCATGAGAAGCAGGAAGCAGAGATGGTGGCTGAAAGCAAGGCCAGGCTCGAACCTGTGGTGGTTTAAATGAGAATGTCCCTCGAGGCTCATATATTTTAACGCTTGATCCACAATTGATGGTACTGCTGGGGAAAGATTAGAAAAGGTGGCATTGCTGGAGGAGGTATGTCACTGGGGGTGAGCTTTGAGGTTTCAAAAGCCCACACCATTTCCAGTAAAGCCCCTCTTGCTCTCACCTACAGTTCCACTGTCATGCCTTCCTGTCTGCTGCCATACTCCTTGCCTGCCATGGTGGTTAGAGACTCATTCTCTGAAATGGTGAGCTCCTGTACAATGCTTTCTTACCTGAGTTGTCTTGGTCATGGTGTTTTATAATGGCAATTGAAAAGTAACGAAGATGGCCTCCCACACAGAGTGTCCTGCTTCTGCCAGCTAGGCTGCACCTCCTATAGGTTCTTAGGCTTACCAGCTGAGAAAAGCATGAGACAATGCAGCCAGAGGGGAAATGGTCAGGGAAATGGCTCTCATATTAAGAAGACCAGACTTCCTATCAAAATACAAAATAACACACAACTGATAATGTTCAACCTAGTCATCCCAGTCGGTCTCTTTGCCTGTGTCTTTTTCATTTTTGTTTGTTTGTTTGTTTGTTTGCTTGTTTGTTTTTGTTTTGTTTTTTGTTTTTTTTTAATTTGGGAGAAGTCGCTGTTTTACCATTTGTGAGGTTTGATTTAAGTTCCAAAATTGGTTCTTACAATGTAGTCTAGGTGTCATGCCTTTTTTTTTTTTGGTCTAAGATCCTGCTTAGCTCAAGCTGCCTGGGAAGTCAGCATCCCCCTGCCTCAGCCACTCAAGTGCTGGGATTACAGACATAGACCAGCATTGGGCTTTCTTCATAGTCTTCAGGCAGTTTCACATCATTTGTTGCTAACATAATTGTCTGCCTCTCTGTGACAAAACTTAAACTCCATAAGAGCAGAGCCTCTGTTCTGTCACACTGAGACTCACAGATCTAGAACAATGCCTCTTGGACTGTTCCTATCATTCCAGCAGCTCAATGATTGAAGATAAGACTCAATAAATGTCTGTTGAGTAAATTGTAAATAGGGTGTGACTTAACTTTTATACAGTCATGGCCAAATTCACTCTGGGTTTATGATCCTGAAATGGAAAAGTATTCAGCAACTTTTACCCGGGTGCTACTATTGGGAACACTGCCTTTGAGTCCCATTTCACAATCTATACAGCTGAAGGGGAATCAAACAAAGAGATCTATGTATGCATATACTATAGATACACTGTGTTTTTGTTTGCTTGTTTCTTTTGCAGAGAGGATGTCTCACTATGTAACATACTTGCCAGAAACTCATGACCTTCCTTCAGTAGCCTTCCTCCCAAATGTTCAGAATACAAGTATCCATTACCAGATCAATAACATTTTCTTAAACGTTATATTTATTTGACTTTGCAAAATAACAATGGGGAAAGTGCTAAAGTTTGAGGCATACATTTTTAACCCAGGTGTTCAGGAAGCAGAAGCAGGTGGATCTCTGTGAGTTCAAGGCCAGTGGATCTCTGTGAGTTCAAGGCCACCCTGGTCTACATAGTGTTTCAGGACAGGCAAGGCTATATAGAAAGAACCTGTCTTCAAAGGGAAAAAAATTAAAGAAGAAAGGAATGGGGGAAATAGAAGAAAGGTTTAGAAAGCTGAAAAAGTCCTTATCTTTATATAAAACTGACTCAGAGGGTTAAACTGAAACAAATAAGCATAGAAGTAACATTGAAATCTTACGAATCAGAAGCAAAGGCTTATTGAACTGAAGAAAATCAAATTGGTTGAAATGAAAGGCTTTGTTGAGATTAGGGGGTAAGGAAAGGCCACTTCCTGGGTTTAGGATTTAGAATGTGTCTCCTCCAGGCTCTTGTTCTCCATATGCCTTTGATTAAAAGTGCTTTGTTCAGCTCAGTGTCTGACAGATTGATCATAGGAGGGTGCTGCCATGGCTACAGGTACTGGTCATTTGGTCCAAAGGATATTTCAGAACCCTGGTGGCAATGAGATTGCTGGTACACATCCATAGAGGAATACACAAGGGACAGGATCTGTATGATCTCAGACTGGCCTGCCATGCTGAGGCACAAAGGTCCATTACTCTTGAGAACAGAAGCAGAACTGGAGCCAAGGGCAGCATTGGCTGCACGGGATGAACACACAGCAGCTCTGAGACAAAGACAAGGCAGGTGTGTGAGGGAATCAGGTTGATAGCAGTAAGAGAACAAGAAGCTTACAAATTCAGCAGAGAAAACATCAGTGTTCGTCAAGAACTTTGAGACTTGACCCTTGGAAGGAACCCAATGATATCAAAAACTTTTGTAACTCTAGTTATGAAAAATAGAAGGATAAAGAAAATTAGAATTAAGAAAAAGTACATAACGTATGCTGATAAAGTAATTATGATTAGGAGATAATATTATGCACAGTTATATGCTAATGAATTCCATCAACATGTAAAAATATAGTGCTGAAAATAATAAATTAGAAAAATCTGATCAAGAGGAAACAACATCCTGAAATGGACTGGAAGTCCTGGAAGAGACAGGAGAGTGCTGTTCACATACTGCCTTGGAAGGTGATATGTTAAAATTATGGGTGTTTAATGACTCAGAGATGTGTAATGACTTAGGGAATGCCTTCTGGACTTCAGAAAACATACAAGTTCCATTCTATAAAAAGGATAACAAGATATAGAAAAGTGTAAGTCACTCAATTTATCTTATGAATTCTATTAATCAAATTTGGCCAAAAAAGCATAAAAATGGATCTGCTAGTATTTATAAAAATACAGTTGATCAGAGAATATTTTTAATATAAAGGTAAAACAGGAAATCACTGCTGGGGGGCTGGAGAGATAGAGATGGGTAAGTGGCTCAGAGCACTTGCTGCTCTTGAAGAATATTCAGGTTCCACTCCCATCACCTGCATGAAGGCTCACAACGACCTATAACTCAACTTTCAGGAGATCTAGTAGCTTCTTCTGGCTTCTAAAGGCACTGTACACATGTGGTGCACATGCACACATTCAAAAAAACACTCATACATATAAAATAAACAAATTCAAGAGAATAAATTGGGGCAAAATGAACTTGTATAGTTATGTTTCACTGTGACTATTATAGTCAGAAAACACAGTTCATGAATTAGGAAACAGTAAGCCAATGCCTATGTCAGCAATACTAGTAGGATCAATTTCATAACACATTAAGAATGCTCCAGTAGCTGAAGGGTTAGCAGCCCCATAGGAGAAACAACAATATGAACTATCCAGTACCCCAGAGCTCCCAGGGACTAGATCACCAACCAAAGAGTACACATGGTGACACTCATGGCTCCAGCTGTATCATGTAGCACAGGATGGCCTAGTCAGTCATCAATGGGAGGAGAAGCTCTTGGTCCTGTGAAGGCTGTATGCCCCAGTATAGGGGAATGCCAGGGCCAGGAAGCAGGGGTGGGTGGGTTGGTGAGCAGGGGGAGGGGGAGGGGAGGGGGAGTTTTCAGGGGGGAAACCAGAAAAGGGGACAACATTTGAAATGTAAATAAAGTAAATATCTAATAAAAAATAAAAAAGAATGCTCCAATAATTGTAAAAATACTACATTATTATAATAGAAAAAAGACAACAATAGAGATAATTACTAAGAAACACAAATAAAAAATAAGCATGGAAGATGGAAAAATTTCCAAGCTCACCATAAGGTGAAAAATTGCAAGTTAAAATCTGTATGGTGCATTTTTTGCTTATTAAGTTCACTAAAATGTGATGGATTCTCTGCCATGGGCAGAACTGGGCATGGATATGATAATGGAAAATGAAATTGAGGTGATGTTTTGGAGAAGTGATGTGTCATATTTAGAAAGAGTTTTCAGAGTATGAGGAATGCCTTTGACCTAGTAGTTCCACAAGGAGGAATGCATTTTAAAGAAATGTTCAAAGGTGGATGTAAAATATCTTCTCTCTGGTACATCTTTCAGTCTTTCTTCTAACTCAACTCAGGGGCCTCAGTTCATGTTCTCACAGACTCAATCTTGTTGGAAAAGCATAATCTCAAACTCACAGAAAGAAACACATGAGCCAATCAAAAGTAGCCAGAAAAGGCAATTCTTTTTTTTTTTTTTTTTTTGTAGAAAGGGTGTTCCACAACCTAACCTGGGTTAGCAAGCGCATCAGAGCAGAGAGTTCACATAGTTTTTATTAAAATGAAGGTGGTAGGATTGTCACCAGTCACTCCTTTGGTTGTCCAATTCATAATTGACACTTGAAAGAAGTGAAAGGCAGGGCAAAGAACTGGCTCTTCCTGGTCATCATGTTTTGGGAATGTAGCATGCCTCTTGCTAAACAAAAGTTGTACTAGGTGGGGAGATGTGTGTAGGCATTTTACAAAGTGGAAAAGATTAAAAATCTTGAATTCTTTTGCATAAAAGTTTCACAAGTTGGGGAACTTATAGGGTAGTCACCTTTGATATTAAAAGCAAAATAAAACAAAATATTTCTCACATCTCTTTCTACCTGGTTAATACTGGAGGGGGAGAATCTAATATTCCATAATTGGGTTTTTGATATGGTGTGTGTGTTGTGAACATGCTTATGCATGCACACAAATGTGCAGGTATATGTGGAAGCCAGATGTCAGTCTTGTGTATTGTTCTTCAGGTATCCTTCACTGTGTTTAGCAGCTGATTCAGACAGATACATATACCCACAGCCAAACAGTAGAAACAGTAGATGGAGCTTGGAGACTCATGGAAGAATAAGAGGAAGGATTGCAGGCCCCAAAGGGCACAGTAACTCCACAGGAAGACCAACAGAGTCAACTAACCTGAATCCTTGGGGCTCTCAGAGTCTAAACTACCAACCAAAAACATACATGGGCTGGACCTAGACCTCCCCACATGTATGTAGCAAATGTGCAGCTAGGTCTTCATGTGGATCCCAAACAACTGAATCTGGGGCTATCCCAAAAGCTGTTGCCTGTACATAGAATATGTTCTTGTAGCTGGGCTGCCTTGTCTGGCCTCAGTGGAAGAGGAAGCACATAGCCTCAAAGAGACTTGAAGTGCCATGGTATGTTGATACCAAGGGATGTGTGAGTCCTATATCTGCTCAGCTGAGAAGAGGAAAAAGGATGGGGAAAGGAGTTTGGGAGGGGGTGAATGGAAGGGGACAGTGAACAGGTTGTAAAGTGAATAAGTAAAAGAAAAAAATCATTAAATTAAAAAAACCCATTTCTCAGATCCCTTTTCAGCTGGTTATAGTGGAATAGTGGAGATGGGAGCTGAAGTAAAAACTTAAAGGTTCTTAGAAAAAGCATTTGGATGGTGTTTTGCTGGGACAAACATATGAAGGAACATTTAGCTGAAGTGGACACAGGTGAAAGACTGAGACAGACATGGGAAAGAATGTTTTGCTGAAGCAGACACAGGAGAGAAAATTTCTGTTTAAGTAAGCATGTGAAAAGACATATGATGAAGGATTCTTTGCTAACAACATGAATGTATTGGTCTGCCTTACATTGTGTAGTTGGGGTTTCATTTGTCAGGACTCCATAGAGAGAAAACTCACCAAAAAAAAAAAAAAAAAAAAAAAAAAAAACCTTTTGGTGATGGTCTGTAGTTTCATGTCACTTCCACAGAGTCAGGCTGATTGGCAGAGTGATGTCAGCTGAGGCAGAAGCACGTGCTGAGTCAAGACATAGGTTGAAGCAAGACCAGTGAAGGACATGTGATGTTTGGAGGGAGGATAAATAGAATTTGATGGATAGTAATGGAAGCTGAGCTTGGCTTGTTTATAGAACTAGCTGTATAACACTTGCTAGTTTCTCATCTTTGCTGATCTTCAATTCACTGAGAAAGGTACAGCCGGGGATTTTTTTTTTTTTTTTTTTGGTGTTTCTGTTGCCTCTGGTCCCTCTTGTTGACCTGTGCTGAGGCTGAGGCCTGGCTGTCTTTGCTAGGTAGAGCCATCACTGCTGATTTGTATTTACTAACACAATTCTATCAAACTGGACTGCTGATGTATCCGTAAAATGTTTACTAGTTGATCAAGCTGCCACCATGATCTGTGAACTGAACTGCTAATTTCCTGACAAAACAAACAGGATTTGCTCCAAAGAACCATTTCTAAACAGGCCCAGTTACTCTGTATCTTCTCCCCCCCCCCCCCCCCGCCACTACCTCAGGTGGGTGGCGGGTTAAAAGAGAGGTTAAAACATTTAAGAACCATCATTAAAAATAGGATTTGAAAAACTTAAAATTTCAAGGGAGCAGAATCTATTGTTATACCATAGTTGGGTTTTTGATGTGGTGTGTATGTGTTTGTGTGTGTGTGTATGTGCTAGCCCACACATTTGTGCATGCACACAAATGTGCAGGTGCATGTGGAAGCAAGCTGTCAGTCTTCTGTATCATTTTTCATGTACCCTTCATTGTGTTTCTTTGAGTCAGAATCTCTCACTAGCTTGGAGTTGGCTAAGGTCTAGGTTAGCTGGTCCATGAGACACGAGGGTATGCCTGCCCCCACCTTTCTAGAACTGGGATTACAGGTGTAGATACCACTACTGCAGTTTTACATAGGTGCTAGAGATCAGACTCAGGTCTTCATGCTTGCTGTGCAAGCACTCTAGTGAGTGGCCCATTTCTCCATCTCCTGTAGCATATGTAGTTTTAAGGCTATCAATTCTCTTATGAGCTCCACACTCTCTCCTGTACTCTATACTTGAATGACCAAACTCTCCTGTCATGGTTTGAATACACTTGGCCCAGGGAATGGCACCATTAGGTGTGGTCTTGTTGGAGTAGGTGTGTTACTGTGGGTGTGAGATTTATACCCTCACCTTAGCTGTAGTCAGTATTCTGTTAGCAGCCTTCAGCTGAAGATGTAGAACTCTCAGCTTCTGCACCATGCTTGCTTGGCTGTTGCCATACTTCCTGCCTTGATGATAATGGACTGAACCTCTGAACCTATATACCAGCTCCAATTAAATGTTGTCATAAGACTTGCCGTGGTCATGGTGTCTATTCACAGGAATAAAACCCTAACTAAAACACCTCCGCCAGATATCTATCTTTTTTATATATTTAATAAACATATCCAAATTTTAATTCTAAATCCTGGGCCCCTCCTAAGCCATGACATAACCATGTCAGCCAATGGTATCACCACTTATCAAAGACTCATAGGTCACTATTATCTTCTTTTGCCCTTATGCTTCATCTTCAACTACCAGGAGAATCCACTGTGTTTCCTTGAAGGCAGATTCTAAGTAGAGCCATCCATTCCTGACTTTTTGTGACTGCCAGCACTGGATACATTGGCATACTGTGGGAGTATTCTCTCACTCTTCCCCCCTTCCTTCCCTCCTTCTATTTTCTCTCTTTCCCTCTCAGCTTCATCTCTAGAAGACCACCTAAGACTGACCTTGTTATTATCTGTCTACAACTGCCCTGTTTCTTTAAAAAACCACACAAATCAAGCTTCCAACACACTTAAAAAGTTTAAGGCCTTTATGTTGACTCACAAGGCCCAAGAGTGACTCTGCTCATTGGGGCAACTATTTTCCACCCAGCCTCCCTCTAGTTCTTTCTGCAGCTGGCCTGCTTCTCAGCATCCTTTCATTCACACCTTAGTCTACCATCACTGCCCAGGACAATCCTCTTAGATTTCCCAAAGTTCCATCTACATTCCCACTCCTAATTATCCTGCCTTTCTCCATTACCCCCAACTCACTCATCCTTCAGTGCCTTACTTCATTTTATTTTTCTACATAATGTTGACAGCAGCCTAATGTTATACATGAGATACGTTTCTTCCTTCCTTTCTGTCTGAGCCCTGCCAGGACAGGAGACAGTTCCCACCATCTCTAGTCCCAAGATCCACCTCTCTGACACAGAATAGACAGCATTTCCCAGCTGAATGACATCAACAGATACAAAAAAAATGAAAACTTCTCTCTTGTCTAAAATGGAGCAATTATCTTTTAGAACTTCAGTAAAATCACAGCGAACATTTAAGACCATGCTTTTTTTTTTTTTTTTTTGTGGTAGTGGTGGTAAGCTTGAAGAAGAGGACAAATTTCCCCATTATACAATAATCTAGTGAAAAAGGGAAGTGCAAAATGACATAGTTTGGAGATTGAATTTCTGAAAAATTATCCTGCACAGTATTAAAAGCTTTTAAATTGAAAAAGGAAAACAAAACAGAACAGAGGCTCTCCTGCAGCCATGTCACATGACATGACCTGGTGGAGAACATCCAGAGGCCTGCCTGACACCATGTCATACAGCACAGGTGGAGGAAGATATCCAGAGACCTGCTCACTGCCATGACACAGTCTGGAAAAGATATCCAGAGGACCCCCTCCCAACTCAATGTCACTCAGAGGTGTGGGTGAGAGGAGAATATCCTGAATCCTGCCTTTCGCCATGTGGGCCACGTGGGCTACCTGCAGGAGAGGCCACAACAATGTGCAAATATGGGAGTGGACAGGTGGGAGTGAGGGAGGTGGAGCAGTTAGAACATTATGAGGAGAAGAGTAGCCTGTTGTGAGTAGCCTGCTCTGCCACCTGAGGCTATGGTGAAGTCTCAGTCCTTGCTGCTGCTGAGGGCCATCTGTGTTGGAGCAGCAGCAGGAATCTTGAGTCAATGTCTATGGTTCAGATTATCACTAAAGATCATATGGGCATCCCTGGGACCACATAAATGTGCAAGAGCTGTGCAGAGCTGGCCCTGCTCTTCACTGACAGTGGCGTTCCGGAGAGCTGGCCCCACCATTTGCTGGCTGTAGCACTCTCAGGAGAGCAGGCCCTGTGCTTTGCTTGGGCAGCACAGTAGAGCTGGCTGTACACAGTAGGTCCTGGTGTAGAGGCTAGGTGAGCCAACGCAAGGGTGCAAGAGGTGGCCCAACTCACCAGCTGCAGCATTGGGTGAGCTAGCCAGGACAGTGCTGAAGAGCTTGCCTTAGTGGTGTGGATGCAGGAGAGCTGGCAGACTGACCAACTCAGCTAAGACCCAGGCCAAGATTCAGGGTCTGAGTTGGCCCACCCCAAAATCTACCTCATCTATGAACGAATGGAGCATGTGAAAGCATCACTCCTACAGATCCAAAACTACAGGATCTTCATAACACAGGGCAACAAGAGGATATCCGAGAGGAGTCTCCATGAGAATCCAGTATCAATAACTGTAGCAGAAGCCAGAGGCCTCTAACAAGGTCGATAACTCTTTGCAATGGATCTTCATTAGCAAGTGAAGATGTGTGGACAAACTGTGACACAATACAGCTTCCACAACGAGATGTTTTCTATGGTGTCTTTAATTTTGTTTATTCTTTATTTTGTATTTTATCTTTATTTTGGGGGGAGGTTGCAAAGGCAGAAGGCAGTTATGAAGGGATGAGGAGGTGAGTGAGTGAGATTGGGTTGTGTGATGTGAAACTCACAATACATAAAAAGTTTAAAAAAAAACCTTTAAGTCATGTGAAAATGATAGAAAAAAATGGTTCTATTGTATTTAAATTGGTGCCTTGGTTTTTTATTTATACTTTAAGACTTAGAAAGTCTTAATAAAAGAAATGTATACTAAAATTACATATATACATATATATGCACATATATTCAAGTTAATAAATATGCACGCATACATATGGGTACATTAATTTACACATATATGTATATTGGTACATATTAAGAAAGGGAACTTTTGCCTAATCACTAGCAGGAAGGGACATGGGTGAAAGCATCACTGTGAGATTGGAGGATGGTAAAGCTTTGACTAAGAGACAGAAGGTGGTGGACAGTGGGAGTCTCTGACTTGGAGCTGGCAGGAAGAGGCCTTCAGTATTCCTATTAGAGATCTCAGATCTTCAGACTTGATTGCATCTTCAAGTCCCTAAATACAGCTGTGGAGACATATCACACTGGGATGTTTATCAAATATTTAAGTGGTAGAATGAGAAGGCAGGGTTATTCTAGCTGCAATCAGAGGCAATTCAGAAAGAACCAGTAGTATAGGCAGCTCGGGTAAGCCTGTGGCTCTCCCGCATTTAAGTTTGTGACCCCAGGCTCTTTATAATAAGCATTCCGGCAACATTGTTTCATCTGCTCTGCACATCTGGCAACAGGTGCCCAGGCTTTTGCAAAACTCCCTTAGTTACAAGCCACCATGAGCTTAGGTCCATAAACTGAACCTCTATACTAGTTTAGGTGGATATTTTTAGAAGGAAAGGGGGCTAAAAAAGAGAAGGAAGAGGAGAGAGGAGAGAAGAATGAGAAGGAAGAGAGAGAGAAATAAAAGAGGAAAGGTGATTGAATAGAAGAAATATTGGGGAGGGAGTAGAGACAGGGGTAGGGAGGAGATTGGGAGGGGCAGAGAAAGAAAATGAAGAGATGGATAGTTGGGGGAATAGAGGCTTGGTCTTGGAACACTGGACCACAGTGAGACAGAACATAGAAGCTGTACCCATGTTGTTACTGAGTAAACCAAGATGATTTTTTTTTTATAGTTTGACAGGGTTATAAACAGAGCAAATGGACTCTTGAGAGATGCAGGCAGAGTCCCAGACCTGCTGACTTCTACCTGGTACTTCTACCTGGATCATATGAATCTCAGGGTCCATGAGTGTGGGCAGGGGTGGCTTATGCAGTTTGTACATCTTACTAAATAAATATAGTAGTCCATGTTTTCACTAAGTTTCTCTGTGAGGCCTTTCCTCCCAGCACCAGAGGGAGTCACTCTCTCTGAACACCGCACTCAACCTAAAGCTTTAAGGAAGCAGGTCGTTTCCAAAACCGACTATTTTTTTTTCTGAAAATAACAATTTCTAGCCTAGGGGCTGCAGAGATGACTCAGTAACTGAGAGCACTGGCTGCTCTTGCAGAGGACCAGGGTTCAGTTCCCAGCACTCGTATGGCAGCTATCAAAGGTTTGTAATTCCAGTTGTAAGGAACCATAGGCCCCTTCTCAGACACTACACACACATGTGTGCACACAGACAGACAAAGCACCCATACACATAAACCTTCTATGAAAAGGGATTTTTCTAGCCTGCTTGAGGCAGAGTAATGGGAAGTCCTCTCAGCTTTAACTCTTAGAAGAAATGAGAGCGTGAAGCAACTTCATATTAACCAATTACCTTGTCCGCCTATTGTTCCAGTTTCATGTTCCTACCTTATAAAACCCACTGTTCTGCCTCTGCCCTGTGGGAGTTCTCGTTCTATCTTAGAGAATAGTGGCTGCCCTGATCCATGAATCTCTAATAATAACCAATTATGGCTTAATAAACTTGTAATTTTGTCTTTCAGTAAACTGTTTTTGAGAGCAAGGTGGGAAGAAGGCAAGATAAAGACAGAAAATAAGAAAGTGAAGGGGGGACTGGATGAAAGGGGACAGAGGGAGGGAGGAAACGACAGGGGGCAGATTCACCGAACAAACCATCAGAGTAGAAACTACCCACAGGCCTCCCTCAATTGTCAGAGAGAAACTGAGGATGGGGGAAGATGTCTCCTGGGTGTATACCACAGTCACACCCACCCATACACATTGTGATCCTGTACTCTGAAAAGTGTGTTCTCCAACCCTATTTTGCACATGAGTTCTGAAGGCAAAGAGGACAAACAGGTGTGAAGGGGCTGTGTAGGGGTAGATGTAGCAATAGCTGCTCCACGGGTACAGAGGGAGAATCAATGGCCAACTAGGCTGAGACATACTTGGGAGGTTGGTGAAGCACCTTCCTTAGCACATCTATAGAGGCATTTACAGAGATGTTTGTCCTGTGTGGCTGCAGTTGAGAGGGAAATATTGTGGGCTCTTATGGAACAATGGGATTGGCTGGTTGTCAGATGGAGTGAGAAGAGAAAAGGGGGAAGCCAGATAGCACACAAGCTCCACTTTACAGAAGCCAGGGTATCTGCTGCTGCTGCCAAGGCTGGAGGAAGTCAGAGTCCAGCTTCACCAGCCTTTTGATACAGACTCACACCAACACCTCTCCTGGGAGCTTCCAGGCTTCCAGCCTCAGGCTGGGGCTATAGCAAAGGTCCCTTCATTCTTCAGCTTCCAGTTTGTTAAACCTAACAGCTGCTGCATTTTCTATCTCTCCAGCTTACAGATGGATGCTAGTGGTGTAAGCCACTCTAATAAATCCCTTTGTAATCATGTATTCAAGGTTCTGTTCACCTAGAGAACCTTGAGTAACAGAGAGATAAACCAGAAATATACAGAGCCTATACAGATCTAGCTCATTTCCCACAGAGGCAGAGGGACAATGGGCATGGGGGGGTGGGGGTGGAGGTGGAGGTGGGGGTAGGGGAAAGGTCACTGCTTAATGGCACAATAAACAGTTACAGTTTGGATAGGAGGAAAGATTTCTTTTTTTCTTAATTGGTTTTTAAATTTAAGTTTTCTTATTTTATATATGTCTGTGGGTGTTTTGTATGCATGTATGGATGTATACTACATGTGTGCCCGGTTATCTGTGCAGTCCAGAAAAAGACATTGGAACTGAAGGTACAGAGAGCTGTGAACCATCTATAGGTGCTGGAATTGAACCAGGTAGAAGAGCAGCCAGTGCCCTTAAGCAGTGAACCATCTCTCTAGGCCCTGAGAAAAGGATTTCCCTTTTTTCTCCAGAGCATGCAATAACATCTGCTTCTACAGTGCCACATAAACTCAAGACCAGGATGGTTGAGCTGTGCTTTGTGGTATACATTTTAATTTCAGCTATACAGAGGCAGAGGCAGTTGGATCCCTGTGAGTTCAAGGACAGCCTGGGCTATATAAAGACTGTGTCTTTTAAAAGGTAAGAGACATGGGAGGTACTTTGTGCAGACACCTACATTTTTGTTATCCCCAAATGTCAAACCAGCTTTGGAAAGCACCCTAACAGTTGGGCTTGCTGTTGGATGAAACGCCGACAGAAGAAAATGAGCTGCCCGATAGTCTGTTCAGAAAGACAGGATTCATGAATATGCATAGTGTTCTTTTCCTAGAGACAAGTGCTCCAAATATTACTGGAGCAGAGCAGGCTTATGGGACAAAGCTCATCAAAGCCCCTTTTCTCCCTAAAGGAAGGTTCTGGAAAGTTAAGGATACTCCCTGGGATGTTTTCCCAGTACAGGCATGTCTCAAGGGGCTTCTCTCACACCCTGGTCAGAATAACAAATAGAGCTCAGAAATGAGAACAGGCCAGTTTCCTACAGCATTCTTAAAGCCACCAGGCAATATGGCTCCCATACCACAGGCCTGAGAAAGCTTAGAGGAGATGCTAGGCTCACTGTGCATTTAGGACCTCTGAGGATGGTGCTCTCTTATCACTGAAACTCCAAGCAGTGGTACAGACCTAGGCAAGGGACGTTAATATCACATCCTGTCCATGTGGTGTCTAATCCTCTCAGGAGAGATGATTTTCTCTGTGTGACAGTTAAGGTGTGGCCAACACAGGTTAGCTGTTTTTTCAGAAAGATATTCTGGCAAATAGAAGAGCTAAGTCAGGAGTGTTGGGTTGGGGATAGGTTATTCCACAAATCATCCAATCACACCACTTTTTCCCCAGGAGAGACCCCAGCCAAAGGCCAGGTGGTCATGGCAATACCACCCTGTTAACCTGACCCTTACGCATCCTCCACAGGACCATCAAAGGAGAGACATGGATAGCCAAGTGTTAGCAAGAAGGTGGCATGTGCTCAGACAGTAGGACCCAGCTGACATTAATAGTCAGTGGCCTGTGTTGTGAAGTTTGCAGCAAACACTGGATAGCACTCAGGCTGACTGGCTGGTTCTCATGCTGAATAGGCAGTAGCTTCCTTTGAAGTGCTGGGTAGAAACAGAGACTGCTGGAAGCAGTAACCCAGTTTCTTCCTGCTTTGGAAGGGGTCAGAGATAGATGGCTGGCTAGAAGGTTGGATCTGCTGAGCCAGGAGCCTCTTCTTCACAGAGATGGTGAAGATGTGGAAAGGCAAAATCACTTTTCTGAAGAAAATGGCTGGAGGAGAGCCACCGGCAGTTTGCATTTCTTTATGTGCCAAAGTTGAAGGTGATAAACACAGATGTGAACCTGTTCTGAACCAAAGCCCCAGAGACCTAGGTGAGAACTCAAAAACTGCCATTGTGGGTGATTTGTGCCAAGATCTCAAGTCTCAGCTTACCCTCTTTGAAAAAGATGCTATAAATATCAATATCACAGGATTCCTGAAGGGACTATTAGACATGGTAATGACCTAGGGTGCCTTACCATGCTGTCCATAAATGAATCTCTTTGTGGTTATGCCTAGAGTTTGAAGCAAGAGTCCTTGTCCTTGCTGCTGTGATAAATGCCATGAGCCAAAACAATTCATGAAGATAAGGGTATATTTGGCTTATAGTTCATCAGTGAGGGAAGTCAGGACAGGAACTCAAGCAGAAGCCCAGGTAGGAACCATGAGCAATGCTGCTTTTCTAGCTTGCTCCCTTGGAATGCTCAGCCTGCTTTCTATTACAAGAGACTACCTTCCCATAGGTAACACTGTCCACATCGAATACTAATCAATGCCATAAGAACGTGCCTACAGGAAATCTCATGGAAACATTTTCTCAATTGACTTTCCCTCCTCTCTAGTTTGCGTCAGGTTGACAAAAACTGACCAGCAGTTAAATTCTGTAGGCGATAAAATAGTGATAAATATAGTGTCTAGAGTCTTGACATGCAGTGGATATGAGGGGAGATGAACTCTATAGTGGAGACAGCTTCTGCATGGAGCCTTAAAGGACAAGTAAGTCCTTCATGAGGACCAATGGAAAAGAATATCTTGGTACCAATGAATAATTCCTTCTACCATTGTTATATATATATATATATATATATATATATATATATATATATACACACACACAGGTCCACCATCTTCAACTGGGGCACCAAAAGCACTCAGATAATTTACCAGAAACACAATACAATCTCCACACAGAGTGGGAAGCACCAATTTCAGGTGGCCCCACTCCACCTAAGGATGTTTCACACCACCCCCTCAAAACAGGATGAAGAGTAGAAAGAACATTACTATCAACCAGAGCAATGCATAAAGCTGGGAAAAGAAAGCAGAGGATTAGCCGGGCGTGATGGCGCATGCCTTTATTCCCAGAACTTGGGAGGCAGAGGCAGGCAGATTTCTGAGTCAGAGGCCAGCTTGGTCTACAAAGTGAGTTCCAGGACAGCCAAGACTACACAGAGAACCCTGTCTTGAAAAACCAAAGAGAGAGAGAGAGAGAGACAGAGACAGAGACAGAGACAGAGACAGAGACAGAGACAGAGACAGAGACACAGAGAGAGAGACAGAGAGAGAGAGACAGAGACAGAGACAGAGACAGAGAGACCCAGAGAAAGAAAGCAAGCAAGCAGAGGATGAAAACATGCTTTGAGAAAATGCAGTGTATCTCTTCATCCATGAGCTAATCACAGGGCTGTAGTAGCTGCATGAGTGGGGGCTCCTGACCCTGTCTGCATATCTGTTTAGGATGCTGCTATGCACATGTGAAACCTTCTAACTTTAATTTTTTTCAAATGCCTATTTTTAATGATGGTATTTAAAGGCTTTAACCTCCCTTTTTGCCCACCACCTATCAGAAATGGTGGGAAAGAAAGGATACAGGGACGGGGGTGGGAACAACTCCCATCTGTGTTGTCTGGAAACCAGCAGTTCAGTTCACAGGTTAGCAGTGGCAGCTCAATCCATTCATAAACATTTCATGTCAACAGCCTAGTTCGGTAGAGTTAGGTTAAGAATAGCAGTGACACTTGTGCCTCTCTCAGTGAAGCGAAGATCTGAGAAGACTCAAAACCCACAAGCATTGCTCAGCCCCTCCCCTAAACCCATTGAATTCTATTTATAACCTCCAAATATCACATGTACTCCATGGGTCTTGCCTCAGCAGAGATCTTGCCTCAGCACCGGTCTTGCCACAGCACTGGTCTTACCTCACTCAGCATGTGCATCTGTCTCAGCCTACATCACTCTGCCAATCAGCCCGAGTCTGCAGAAATAGCAAGAAACTGCAATACACCACCAGAAATTTTTTGGTGAGTTTCTCTCTATGGAGTCCTAACAAATGCAGTTCAACTATGCAGTGTAAGGTGGACCAATACATGCATGTCTTTAGCAAAGAATCCTTCATCACATGTCCTTTCACATGCTTGCTTTAGCAGAAAGAACATCCTCTCTCTTATGTCTGCTTCAGTTAAACATTCCTTCACAAGTCTGACTTAATCTTTCACCTGAGTCCACATTAGGAAAACACTCCTTCACACGTTGAGCCAGCAAAACACCATCCAACCCACCTTCCAAAGAACCCCTAAGTTTCCACTCCAAAGCCTCTTCATTATAAACATTATGATGTTCAAGGCTCATGACAGAACCCAGGCAAACTGGGCAAAGGACTTTCACAGATAGATTGAAACCTGATGCTTTACTGTCATCTGCATATACAATTCCTTCTACAGGAACCTTTCCTGGTTCTTGTAGACTTATCTTAGGGTGATCCAGTTGGCCTAACAGACCACATGCCCCACCGTGACTAGTAGGTTTGTCTGCTCAAAGCTACTTGAAGGATGATGCAAAATCAGCAAGTTTATGTCATCCAGGATGTTGTTAACACAGATTCTGACTCCTTAGAGCAGAGTGCTGGACTTTCTCTGTCTTCCTAACATTCAGTTGGGTGATGCTGAGGTTCCCAGCCCAGGCTGAGCCACTTGCTTAGATGAGTGAGCAGCTGCTGGTTGTCTCCTCAGTGTGAATCTCTCCTTAAAATAGAGATCCTTGTGTGCCCTCTTACTCAGAGGAAAGACAACAATGAATAAGTATACAGAGAACCTACAATTCTGGAATAGTGTGTGCTTTGGAGTTAGTGAAAACAGGGAGAGGGGTGGAGGAAGGCTATGATGCCAGTGTTGAGAGATTTTGGCCTGACTCAGTGGCTAATTATGATTTTTCAACCTGATTAGATTGAGAGACACCCAGGTAGTTCCCAAAGTATATGTCTAGGTATGACTGTGAGGAAATTTTCAGAGACAATCAGATCATGAGACTTAATCCATGGATGGATTTTAAAATTTAAGCAGAATCTGGGCTAGATAGTGGTTCAGAGAGCGCCTTGCTCTTACAGAGGAGCAGAGTTCATTTCCCAGCACCCAAAATCTGGTCACTCTAGCTCAAGGAGAGATCTCACATCTCTGGTCTCCATAGGCATGAACACACACACACACACACACACACACACACACACCACAATTAAAACTAATAAAAATAGCTCAGCTTTAAAAACTTGTATAGACTATTGAGAGGTGGTGGACTGTGGAAGGCAGGGTCTTTTTGAAGACAGTGTGTCCCTGGGGTATGTCTTTTGAAGCCCAAAGTCCCTTCTGTTGCTCCACTGACACCCTAATGACAATGAAGTGCACTTCTGAAACTATGTGTTCCATGGTTATGGTTTCAGACCATGAGAAAGCATAAATCATTCCTTCCTTTAAGCTGTTTTCTTAGGTACTTTATCATAGCAACCAAAAGTACCTAGCTCATTCGCTGATATGAGAGTGATGCCCCGAAGTAGAAATTGAGGAAAAACAAAACCTGAAGAGAGAAAGACAAAGAAAAGAACAAGGAAGTGTTACTGGTTGGGAAAGGGAGGCAGGATGACTAGATGAAGTGTGGGAGCTAGGAGATCACTACAAAAAAAATGTTAGCGAAACCTGTACAGATTTCATATTTATGTTTATAGTTCTGTTTCAAGGTTAATGTGTTCATGAGTGCTCTTTGGTTATATAAAATGTTGACATGTGAAGAAACTGGGTGAACGGTATGAAGAAGCTTTCTTTAGTCTTTTTGTAACTCTTCAGTAACTTTAGAACTATCTCAATATTAAAAAATATTAACTGTCAATTTTTTTAAAAAGAGAGCAGGAGGAAAAAATAATATAAATTGGGACGTTTATACTTGCTATTCCAAGGGGTTTGTGTGAGATAAGAGAGCAGATCCAAGGCCCGAGCTCTCTCTTCGAGCAGTGTGTTTATGTGACCCCCAAACACAAAGCAATTATTTCATCTGTTGTCCCACAGAAAGAACAGAAACCAATTTGGCCTTGTGATGAGAATTCGGGGTCTGAACCACATTTCAGAGGACTTTCTGGTCTGACACAACAGCAATTTAGAGTAATTTTCATAGGCTGAATTGAAGCTCCATCCTTGTATAGGACAGGAGGCTATGCTATCTGTTATTTTTTTCCTCTGCTCTCAGTTCCTGCATAAATCTGGAAATCAGGGTCAGAAACAGACTGGGGAATTCAGTGACCAGTTTCACATTTCCCCTGTCATCTCCAGGCTAGAATCCATAGTTGGATTAAGCCATTGAATTGACCAGTTCCTCCAGGGAGGATACCACAGAAAGTAGAAAGGGATTGGTTCAGAGTTCTGCTCCTACACACATTCAGATGACATCTGGATGTCAGGACCACCAACCTTCCCTATAGTACAAAGATTACTGGAATAAAGCTCCTGCTTCTGAAGTGTGCAGGGTACAAGACAAGTGATCCACAGCCTAGAGGGTCGAAGAAATGCCAGGGTCCAACCCATTAGCACCAGAAAGCTCTGACACCTGGAGAATAGTGACCTCTGAGGGCCTCTCGTCAGGAGGACGCAGAGTCATCATTGTGACAAACTGGCCTGCCATCTGCCTATGCCATATGGTTTAAGAAGCAAACATGTGATCTCTCCTTCCAGCCCAGGCATTTCTAACTGCAGGCACAGGACAGGTGACAGCAGCAGCTGGTTGATTCCAGAAGAGTCATGTGGAAAGAAGGCTTATGTGACAGGAAAAAGGTGACAGGTGGCTATGTCAGCCTGTTGATAGTCAGAGGACCTTTCTGGAACCACGAAGCCAATGGCATCTACAGAACACATGGGAAGAGCTTCCCTGGCTATGGGATTTGAATCTGACATTTAAAGTTTCCTATGTCTAAGGATGAATCATATGAGAGTTCCTAAATTCTTGAACTGAAAGAGGGAAAAATAAGCTACTTTCTGTGTTAGTCAGCATTTTATCCATACCATAGAGGGACAAGTAGGGAGAAGGGGTTATGTTGGCTCTCTGTCTCCAAATTTTCAGTCCAAGACTTTGGTGTGGTTGTTATATTGACAGCTGTTATCGTGTTAGGAACATGTGGCAGAGGCTGCTCACCTGATGGCAAGGGGGGAATAGAAAAGGGAAGGGATAAGGATAAAATTCACCCTTCAATTGTACATAACCAGTGACCTCCTTCCTACCCCTTCATAGTCCTTACATTGTGAAATATTAGTACATTAATAGATCAATATAGTTAGCATCCATAATAGTTGGGTTTTGTTAACTAACACAAACCTGGACCTGTGGGAGAAGAGAGACTCTCAACTGACGAATCTCCTTCATCAAAATGACCTCTGGGATGTCTATAGGGCATTTTCTTGATAAATGTTTAATGTTTGGGGTTGTGATTCACTGTTGGTGATGATACCCCTGAGCAGTATAAGAAATCAGGCTGAACAGGCCACATTTGAGCAAATCAGTAAACTGTTCCTCTGTGGCCCTCTGCTTTAGTTCCTGTCTCCAGGTTCCTTGATCTTCTGCCCTGGCTTCCCTCTACAATGATGATGATGTGGAAGTGTAGGCCAAATAAACCCTTTCCTCCTCCTAGATGCTTTGGGCTCTGGTGTTCTTCCCAGCAGCAGTAAAGCATGCCCAGTCATTTCTCAATATCTTCAATACCTGAGCCTATTGTGGGACAGGCATCTTAGGCTCTAACAGTTCCTAATCAAGTGTGAGTGTGAAGATTTAGCCATCAGGTAGGTTTCAATAGAAAAACTCACTTCAAAGGCACTAGAGAAATAATGGGAAGCACACACATGCCACATGTTGCCAATATCCATGCTTTGACCAAAAATTAGGAGGCTGCAGTTGTTTAAATCATGATGAATTCTGAAGATGGGCTTTCTAGTAGAAAAAAATCACCTTCAACTACACAGCTCCCTGTTTGACTATTCGCCTTCTAGATTGTAATTCCACAGGAGAGTGTGTGGCCCAAGTTCAGCTGAAAAAAATGGGCCCAGAATTGAAGAGAACAAGGGCATAAGTTCCACTTTTTATTTGCTTGGTTGCCATAGAGGCATTGAAGCTGACGAAACTCCTCATGGGGGTCAAAGGGAACTGGTCTTAGCAGACTGAAATTCTGATGATATTTTGAACCTCTGAATCAACTGCACCAAAACTAAGCCCAATTCTGGAGAGTTTGGGTTTCCATTTCTTATTCTGAGAAGAATTGAGCACCAAGTGTGATCATCTCTGGGTAGCAATGTTTTATAAATGCTTTGTAACTTCCTTCTCCTGGTCACATTTCAGAAAAAGCAGTGAACACATTATTTAATTTTAAATAGTGTTTCTGTGTTCCATACTGTCATGCCCCTTAATACCTGGGACACAGTTACCGATTTCTGGTCTGCAGGAAACCCGCTGTGCCAGAGCCCAACTAACGTAGGTATTCATCTCACACTTGTTGGTTTGTTTTGAATTTCTTTGACATCATAGCACTCTACAGACCTGGAGAACCTGATTCCCTTAGGCATGGGAGAGGCCATTTCTAGACATAACAGGTGAACAGTCTTTCCTAAGCATACCAATGGATCTAGAACCTTCTCCACCAGTCCCTCCATGTATGAGGTACTCACAGGGATGCTACAAGCTTGCCTGCTAAACTCTTATTTACATATATAGCCATGTGTACAAAGACCACTGAAATCATATATTGAGCCAATATATGTGACATCTATGTGCCTTGTCTTTCCCATGGAAAAAAGGCATCCTGCAGCAAAGGATCTTATTTCAATTTCCTTTGCCTCCAGTGTGGCCTTGCATGGGGGGGTCTTCCCATAGGGGGAAGAAGTAGCAAAGGATGCTTTCACTGACAAGTCCCTCCTGATCTACTGACCTTGCCATGCATGAATAATAAGAAAACCTAGAGCTGGAGCGATGGCTCAGTCTTCCAGAACCTTCCAGATGGCTGCTCTTCCAGAGGACTCCTGTTCCTACATGCATGTGAATAAAAACTTGCTGTAACTCCAGCCCCATGCAATTTGATGCCAACTTCTGTCTTCTACATGAGTGAAGTGCAAAGATATGCATGCAGGTAAAACACCCATATATATCTTTTATTATATATTAATATATTATATGTTTTATATGTAATAAAAATAAGTCTTTTTTAAATTTCACCTCATAAAAACTGTCAAAAAGTTTCCAAAAAAATCTAAAAATTAATACATTGAAGAACTTTATTTTTAAAAAATGGAAAACTAGAACTTTAAAATACTATGTTTGTTCACTAAGACCTTCACTGATATCAGTATGCTACTCAGATAGGCCCATCACTGATATATGGCTTTATGCCTGGCTACAGGCTCTTCATATTTTTTAACTATTTTATATAATTTATTTCTATGTTTTGTATATTTATGAATGTCTATATCTGTGTATGTTTTGTGTTGATGAATGCTTTGTGTCGATAAGAGCCATGGGTGGATATCAGATCCCTTGGTGATGGAGTTACAAGTTACTGTGAGTTTCCTTGTATGTTCTGGGAACAAAACCTCAGTAATCTGTGAGTAGCTGCTTTCATCTGTTGAACTTTCTTTCTATCTACAAAGACTATTCCTTTGATGCCTGTCATGCAAGGGATAGCATTGACTTAGCCAGGACTATTCTATATTTTTCCAGCTGTGTAATGTTGAGATAAAATTGGCATTTAATCAATGAGTACTGATTGGCCATACAGCATCTATTTAACATTGGTTAAAAGAACCAAAAAGCTCTTAGAACAAGATTTGTAGGTGCTTATCCTAGTTCTAATGGGGTCTGTCTTAGGCTGCAAGCTCTGAGAAGTAGACCCTAAAACAAGAATTTCAGTGCCAAGTGATTTATTCAGGACACAATCTTAGGAATCCCAGAGAGAAAGTGGGTATGTAAGGTAGAAGAAAATGAAGTTAAACCACTCTGTGCATGCACAAATGGAAGGCAATGCAGGGCAGAAATCCCCAAGCAAACACACATCAGAATCACATGCAAGCATTACTGGAGTAGAGCTGGAGCTTTTGACACAGTGGTATCCCCCAAAATATTGGCACTGCTGAATCCAAGTCCATTTGTGGAAAACACCATCACAGATGTGCTTAAAATACCTCGGCATGTTCCCTTCTATCCCCAAGGAGAAAAATTTGTTCTTCACCAGCTCCTAGGTGTAGTAAGTCCCTAGTCGTGTCTGGGTTCCTCGGGGTTGCACTGGGCCTACCCCACAAGCTTTCTGGGCCTCACGCATATAAGCAGCATGCTATAGAATTATTTTGGTCCCCACAATCATGTGAGCTCATGAGATGTATTGGTTATAATTTGGACATGAAGTACTGCCAACAAACCATATGTTAATCATTTGTTCCTCAGCCTGTGGCATCATTAGACTGTTGAGATGGGGAGTAGAAGAAAAAAGTTAAGTCATTGAAAATGTTCCTTTGAAGGCTGTACTAGGATATCAGACCCTTCTTTGCCTCTCTTTACTTTCCCTGCCAATGAGGCAAACATATTTCCCCTGCCACATACTGCTGTCATGATGTTCAGCCTCTTCACAAAACCAAAAAACAGTAGGGAAAAATTACTGTGGACTCAAACAATGCCTCACATACACTGTCACAGTGATGTGAAGCTAGTCAACACATTCTAGTACCTTAGGACTTCTGTTCCTTTGGAGAACACTGCCTAGTAATGATTTTTGTACCTGAATGGCTCTAGAGAAAGTGACTTTGAGGGTGCGTTTCATGAAATGATTCCAGGGTTTCTTGAATTTGTTAACTCACATGATTGGATTTAAAGACCTAATGGTTCTATTTCCAGCAGTAAAGCTAGTGCCTGAGTCTGTGGCATGACTATTTATAGCTGTATGCAAAACTTCTTCATTGGATCCTCCTCATCAGCTGCTTATAAAAAGCAGAGAGCTAAATGACTCTGTACATGACACTTGAGTATTTTTAGAAATAACACAATATAAGCATATCATTTGTTGGCTGTTCCCCATGCTGTTGGAACAACATGATGAAAGAAAATGATGCACTTGGGGGATTTGAAACTTGAAGTTAAACATCTAAGCCTATGAGTGACCTTAAGAAGATCTGTCTGCAGGATAGACATTGCTGGAAGCCAAAAGAGAATCTCTTCTCCTGATGATCTGAGTCACACTGCAATTTAAACTTCCAGCTCAAAAGGGATAAGAGGAAGGCACTGATGAGCTGCTATAAATTGGAATAAAAACATGTAGAAGACCCCAATAAATCTGGGAAGATTTGGCTTCCAAGTTCTGAGAGGTCTTTTGTTTTTTTTTTTTTTTTCTAATGGAAAAATGCCTGAAAGCTCAATAAAAAGTAAAAAATTCCCCAAGCCCAGTGACAACCTCTCCACCCTGTTTTGCCATCTCTCTCTCTCTGGGGTGGTATTAATATTATTTAAAGAGAAGTTTATTGCCTGCTCTGAAGCATTTATCAAAGAAGACCATATCAATGCCTCTTGAGGATTCACCCTTATAATCCCCCTGTGCATTCAGAGCTGTAGTTAGGCTCAAGTCTCCAAGCCTCTAAAGGTGAAACACAAAGTGTTACCATTGTCTTTTGCTTTCCTATCACTGTGAAGAGATGCCAAAACCAGGGCAACTTGTAAAAGAAAGCATTTAATTGGGAGCTTGCCTGGAATTTCAAAGGATGAGTCCATCATAACCATGGTGGAGAGCATGGTAGGAAGCAAGCAACCAGCATAGTGCTAAAGGTTTACATCTCATTTTCATGGGAGAGAGGGAGAGGGGGAGAGAGAGAGAGAGAGAGAGAGAGAGAGAGAGAGAGAGAGAGAGAGAGAGAGAGAGAAGAAAAATATTGATTTGGTCTGACAAAGGCTTTTGAAAACTCAAAGTCTACCCCTAGTAACAACATCTCCTCCAACCAGGTCAGCCCCTAGAATTTATCTCAAAACAGTTACACTATCTAAAGATTAAGCATTCAAATATATGATCATGTGGGGATAATCACATTTAATCTGTTACACACATGATGAAGCACACAGCATTCCAAAGAAATATTTGATTTTTCTACCAGTTAAAAGCAAAAGTCTGGAATATATGTAGAAATAGTTACTAAAGTTTAAGGTGACAATAGAAGGAAAATAATATTGGACCAGGCTATAGTGAATAATGTGGCCTCCCTAATCATTAATGTTGATGCTTTAGAAACTAGAGCATATAGTGGCAGAAATATGAATCAGAAAGAAACCCATTTTGAGCAAAGTAAAAATGCAGTCTCTCTTTTCTTAATGCAAAGCAAGATATTCAAAATTATGAGGATGTTCAAGTGGAGGTTTGTCATGTAAGACCTACTGACCTCTAGTAGGAATGGTCAGAGATATATCTTTTACCAGGATCACCGATGCTTTGAGAAACCTGAGAGGGTACCCAGCATCCTTGAAGAACTTTATGACAAATCTTCCCTGTAAGCATGTCATGATCATGAGAACCACAGACATTCAACTAACCAACCTAAATGAAGTGGGAGCACTTTGATCCCTGAGTAATGGAAGTCAAGTAAGTAGTGGCAATTGACCACCAAAGGCAAATGTGATGGTTCATTCAACTGACAGTTTGAAGCAATCCAGCAATACCTGAAATGAGAGTTTTAAAGTGGAAACTTCTGGTTTCTTTGGAAAGTCAGTTATGTCAAATGATATTTTGCTGGAGCACAGACGTAAAAAAGATGTTTTGCTATAGTAAACACATGATGTTTAGATGGAGTATAAATCTGACTCCACAGACAGTGGGAGCTCGAGCATTGATTTGCCTTGCTCCTCCCTAGTCTTCGCTGACAACACATAAGTATTAGTTTCTCTTACAATGCGTTGCTGAGCTTTGCTTGTGGTGACTTCATGGAAAGAAACTCACCAAAGATCTTATCCTTGGGTTCCTGCAGCCTCTTGGCAAACTCTGTGATTTCTTCAGGATTGAACAGCCCTTGCTGATTTGTGTGTGGTATCTGCCAAGTGGACAGGACTGCAGCTGCTGGTTCATGTGTGGTGACTGAACTGTAGTTGTTGATTCATGTGTGCTGTTTGCTAGTGGGCTGATCTGAGAAACACAGAGACTTGAATCACCACTAAAGAATTATTTCTGAACAGGGTCACTTCCCCAGTATCCTAATAACCTTTCTGTTCTACTACCTCTGGTGGGTGGTATGCTGTAGGGGAGGGTGAACACTTATTAAAGTAGGTTGAGGAAAGTATATGCCTACAAGGAACTGTATATATTGTCCCATGGGAATACCTACATGAGTTGTATTAATTTAGTAATTGATGCAGAGAGACCCTGCTTAAAAATAGGTAATACCATTTACTACATTTGGGTCCTGGCTTATCTAAAAGAGGAGAAAATGGGCTGAGTGGTAAGCATCTTTTACTTTTCTGTCCTTATATTTTGAGATTTATTTACTTTTAGTCAATGTGTATGAATGCTTGCTTGCCTTTACATATGTGTGTGCACTGTGTGCACTGTGTGGAGACCCAAAGAGGGTGCTGGGTCTCCTGAAACTGGAGTTATAGAAGGGTGGGAACTGCTATATGCACACATGGAATTAATTGAATCTGTGTCCTCGGAAAAGCAGCCATGCTTTCAATTGCTGAGACATCTGTTCCTACCCCAAGTTTCTTGCTATCAGGGTGTTTTTACCCTCACACCAGAACAGGAACTGAGAACAGTGAGAGAAGCCCAGTTACTTTAGTGGAAGCTCTGTCAAATGAGTAGTCAGAATGATCCATAGCAATAGAGCAGAAGTAAGATGTTGACTCCTTCATCATGATGTTCCGAAAAATGAGACACTTACTCTTAATCACTTACATCAAGTGTACAAACCATAAAAATGGAGCAACTGCTCCACATCCCTCCAGAACTCCCAACACAAAGGGAGGACTATGTTTCTTGGAGGAGGAACCCTTGTGTAGGACAGAAAATCACCTTATTCCTCTTTCCTTCCTTCTCTAAATGCATCTACAGGTTAATATATTAAAGAAAATGAAAACTGATGAAAGAGAAAGAAACAAAGAATAATAAATAATAAATTTTTTAAGTGGGTAGTGGTTGAAGAGATAACTTGACAAAACAGCCCTTCTAGAAGATCAGAGGTTTGTTCTCAGCATCCATGTAAGACAGCTATAACTCCAGCTCCAAGTGGTGGGGGTCAAGAGCTTCTGGCAAAATTGGGCACCTACACTCAAATGCACACACACATACTCATGCAGACACAAATAATAAAGGAAAATATTATAAAAACAATTTCAAAACTTATAAATGATTACTCCAAGCATTCTAGACATGGGCTGTGGACTGAAATTGTTTCTGACAGATTGGAAACATCCCCTTTGCCCTCTTCTTAAAGTAGGGTCTTACAATAGTCAGGTCTTCAGTAGAGACTCTGGTCTATCTTACAGTGGGCCCAGAGTATTCCCTTAACCGGTGTTGTGGTGATTTTCTCAACTTCAGAATGCATAATTAGAAAAGAGCCACCCAACAGCTAGCAGAATCCTTCCATTTATTCCCTGACCTGTAGAGACCACAGGGGGAAAGGAAAAAAAAATCATTCAAATTATTTCTGCCTGGGTGAATAGTAAATTGGGAGCAATACTGCATTCCTGAAGGGATTATGGAGATTAGTGCCACCAACAAAAACTTGAAAGATGCAAGAGTGTTGAGTCCCATCATGTCCCCTTTCAATAATTTTATCTGACCTCTGCAGAATACAGATGAATCTCACCAAATAACAGTGGATTATCATAAATGTAACTAAGCAGTGGCTTCAGTTGTAGCTGCTCTATCAGATATGGCTTCATTCTTGGAGTAAATAAACATGTCTCCAAGAGCTCAGCTTGCAGCTATTGATTTAGTAAATTGTCTTTGCTTCATCCTTGGACACAAGGCCCATCCAGCTAGAAAGGCCAGTAACCCACCTCCACACTGTCTCCTTTCAGGGTGCTTTAACTTTCAACCTCTGTGTCATGATTGTTCCAAGGAATGTGGATTACCTTCCACTGGGCCATGACATTGATGGTCTCATGTCAATCATACTCAGTGGGCACAAAGTGACAGCTACTCTAGATTTACTGGTAATACATTTGCATATTAAAGGATGTGAAAGAATTCAGTAAAATTGAAGGGCTTTCTCTTTCAATGAAATGCCTAAGAATTTAGAGAGGTTTGATGTCTTATTCTTGACAAGGTTTCACTGTGTAGATCTAGTTATTGCCTACAGTTCACTGTGTAGACCAGGCTGGCCACAGATTTGCAAAGATCTGCTTGCCTCCACTCCTTGAGTGCTAAGATTAAAAGCATGTGCTCCCATGTCTAATTGTAGTCCTGGTTTTTGTTTTTGTTTTTGTTTTTGTTTTTGTTTTTGTTTTTCCTAAGGTCAAAGCTAAATCTGGTTCATCCTACATCCAAAACTGACAAACACCAAGGAAATGTCTTTGGAGTTTAAAGGAAACATACTTATCATTTGCGTGTCATTCTGATCCACACACTTTTGCTTTGGTTGGATAGGTTTGAGTATTGAAACCCAAGCCAGGAACTCAAGGTCTTGCATAAGTTATGTCAGCACTCTACCAAAGAGCTATATTCATAGATCTATTCTGAGATACAGTCTTGATAAATTGTCCAGACCAGCCTTGAACTCCCTCTGCCTTCCATGCAGGTCATGAAATTTCTATTCTTCAGTCCCAGCCCCTAGTGGCTGGAATTATGGGCATGTGTCAACTTGCCAAACTAAGCCACTATCTTCCAGCTGGACTGAGAAAAAGAAAAGGCTTTGTGACAAGCCCAAGCTATTTAGCATACTGCTCAATAATCTAATCCATATATATGTTGGTGACACAGGTGAACTACGTAAGGCGTTGGTAAGTCCTCCTATGTTGATTGAAGTTCATGTTGATAGACTTTAAACAATTCCTTGCCATCATTCATAGACAACTGCTTCCTTCCTGAGAAGCCCTTGGCTTACTAATAAGCCTTAGAGATGGAACACCTGGTCCACTACCTCGTTGCCTTGAGACATGAGCAAAGCTTCACAACTTTTATTAACGCACTAAGCCATACAGTTGAGCATGTACAGCAATGTTTAAGCTTCAAATTAAAGTGGTATATGTGTGATTGGTCCCAAATGGCCCTGAAGGCAAAATACATCACAGAGAGAGATGGTTTATGGCCCCAAATTTCCATTTTTGCTGAATTGTCTTTCCCAGTCTGGACCTATGTCCTCATGGGAGTTTCCTTACTGCCGATGAACAGAGCAAGAGAAGACTCAGAGTCAATCTAAAGTGGTTCTATATAATGCACACATATAATATGCAGAATAAGACATCTGTGAACCTAAAAGACTGAGCCCTGGAGGAACAAATGCTTCTACCATGAGACATCATGATTCCATTGAACTGGAATTTATGATTGCCACCTGGCCACTCTGGGATTGCTTGAAGTCGGAATGGAGAGGAAAGAAGAGACTTAAGTGTTGAGATGACAGACCCAGATTGCTGGGGAGGAATTGGACCACTCCCTGACAATGAAAAGTAGACCTGGAAAACTGGCAGCTTCCTAAGGTATTTGTTAATTATTGTGTACCGTGATGAAGATAAATGGAAAAAAAGCAATCCAAGCAGGGCCCAGATCCTTTGGGAAGAAAGCAAAAAGCTTCTTGCCGAGGTTTTTGCTGAAGGTTTCAGGAATATAGAATGGGTGGTAGAAGAAATTCGCCATAAATACAAGCTCTGATCACATGATCAGTTAGAGAAATGAGAACTACAGTAATAATGAGTGTTTTCCTTTTTCTTATATGGGCATGTTTGTGTGTGTGCATTGAATTTCTATCAGTTTACAAATACCGCAGACTTTATATTGTGGCATTTAAAACCCAGGCATTTAAAACCTAGAGGAAGAATTGGTATTGCACGTGCAAGCATAATGTATCATTCTAGGTTGAATTACTGACTTTAATGACTGTGGTTAAAGGTTAATTATCCAGAAAATTTAAAAGAGGTCTATACCACTGACTGCTCCTCCAAAGGACCCAGGCTCAATTCCCAGCACCCACATGAAGACTAATAATTGTTTGTAACTCCAGGTCCAGTAGATCTGACATTCTCTTCTGGCTTCTGCATGCACGGCACAAAACAATGCACAAACATATGTGGAAGCAAAAACCCCATACACATAAAATAAAAATACATCAATCTTTAAAAAAGAAGGAAGAGGAGGAGGAGGAGAAGGAGAAAAGGGAGGAGTAGTCTGTGTGCTAAGCTGAAAAGAGCTGGGCTTTAGTGGTTAATTTTGAATGCCAGTTTGATTGTGCTAAGGTTGCCTCCAATGGAGCCAGTTCCCCTAGTTACTGGCAAAGTCATTGTTTCTGATCAGTCCTTGTAGTGGTTTCCATGGGCAGTTAGCATTTGAACTAAGAGGGGCAGTTTCTCACTGTCAATGTGCTAGACATCATCTTATTTACTTCATGGCCAAATGAGAAAAAATTGGGAAACAGTAAATTTACTTTGTTACTGAGTTAAGCCATCATTTCTTCCATTCTTCCTTTTAGACAAAGGGAATCCTAGCCCTTTGGCTTTCTGTTAACATTGTATCTTCTACCATGGAAGCCTCCGTTTCTCAGGTTTTGGGTTAGAACTTCATGCATGGCTTCCCTAAGCCTTCTGCTTATAGGGTAAAGGACTTCAGCTTCCATTATCTTGTGGCAAATCTCTTGAATAGATCCTGTTCCCTGGCTTTCTTATCCCTACTAGTGTTCTTTCTCTGGAGAACTTGGACTCCCTCTTCAAAACATTATTTCGGCACAATATAATCTCAAACAAAATGTGTGATCAGAAGTGCCCCTGGTGTTCATTCTTTCCTGGAAAGTCAGAGTTCATTAACAAAGTCAGGGTTCTCAGAAGTCTTGGGATAAAGTCGTCTATTGAACTCAATGTTTCAGAATTTGACTTGAACTCTTTTCAAAGGAGACACTTTGGGAGTTGCTATTCTACAGCCAAGTTTGGCAACAAGACCCACAGGCCAAATGTGACCTGCTGCCTCTTGGCGTAAATAAACTTTGATTGGAACACAGCCACATCCATTAGTTTATGGGCTGCCTGGAGCTGTTTTTGCACTAAGACACCCAAGCTCAGTTGTTGTCATAGAGAATATATGGCTCAGAAAAGCTAAGACGTTTACAATCTGACCCTCGGCAGGAAAGGTTTACAGACCCCTGCTCCAGGATAACTCCTTCCTGTTCTTAAAATGCAGAGAGACAAAGTGGGAAAGTATTGGTAGGAGTTACAGAACAGATAGAGGCTGGGACCACAGAACACCATGTTCCTAATGCTATGCCCTTCCCAGAATCCCTTTCTACTTTCATGGCCCTGCCCCAGTTCTTCTGTTCTCCTTCTAGCCCCTGTCCTTTTGGCTCATCAGTGTGAGTGGTGAAACAGCCTCCATCTTCTGGTCTAAGAGGCTTTACACTACATTACTTGCCTTACTTCAGATGTGGAGATCCTGTAGCGAAGCCACACCAGGCAAGGTTCTGACTTGTGTGCATCCCTGTTAAACAAAGTATATCTGATCTTCCTTGAGGAGAAATTAGAAAAAGTATATTGAGTGGTGTTGAGTGCTCTGAGGACAGAAATACAAATGAACAAGAAGTGGTCAGGATGAACAAATGAATTTGTTTTGGTTATTGTCAACTTGACTTAAACTAGAGTCATCTGGGAAGAAGGACCATCAATTGAAAAACTGCTTCTATCAGACTGGCCTGTGGGTAAGTCTGTGACATAAGAAAACAAACCATGAGGGCTAGAGAGGTGGCTCAGTGGTTACAAGCATGCACAACTCTTCCAAAGGACCTGAATTAAATTCTCATATCAGGTGCCTCATATTGGATGCCCTGGACTCTAGTTTCAGGGCATTCAATACCCTCTTCTAATAGCTGTGGGCACTGACAAACATGCATATATCCACCCATAGATACACAAAGATATGTAATTCAAATTAAATAAATCTTTTAAATAAAGAAACCAGCCCCCCCCCCCACAAAGAGCCCAATCTGACCAACTTGGCTGCCATCTGGGCCCAGATGCAGTGTTTTAAGTCAGTCAATCCCAACACCTATTCCATCAATGAGCTTCTAGACCAAGAGGAGCCTGTGATTCAGAACCCAATCTGGGAGCATGAAGATGAAAACCTGAAGCATGGCTGTAATTAGAGAAGTCTCAGAGATGGTCCAGTATTTATCAAGGTTCAGAGACCACAGGCCTTGACCCAGATCATTGACTGGTGGCAATGAGTATTTGCATGTAGAGCTATGTGGGCAATAAACGTACTGATTGGTGTACCATAGTTTAACAAATGCATCATCACTAACAGCTGGAGGAGTGGATAGAAATGATGCATGAGGCCATGTTGATGATCACTGGGCAATATACATAGCCTGTGCTGCCACCATAGGCCATGTTGGTATCTGAGTCTATGGTCCTGCTGCTCCTCCATGTCATGTTATTGTCTGTGGCCTGTGTTACCACCAAAGACCATGTGGGTGTCCATGGTCTGCACTGCCACCTGAATTCATGCCGGGGTCCGTGTTGATGTCCACATGGATGTTCATGGTCTGTGACACTACACAAGGTAATGTTGATGCTCGGGGGCCATGCTGCCACTGGGGGCCATGCAGATGTGAGTAGTCTGGCTACCACCTGAGGCCATGTTGATGATCATGATCCATGCTGATGCCAGGAGCCATGACTGGGTCTGGGGATCTGCTGCAGTCAGAGACCATGTTGATGTCCATGGTCCATGTTACCACTGGAATCTATGTGAATACCCATGGTTTGTGCTGCTAAGTGAAATCATGTTGGTAACTGTGGCCCATATTGCCACTGGTGACCATGCCGAAACCTATGGCACCTGCTGACACCAGAGGCCAGGTAGATGTTCATGGTCTGTGTTGCCACCAGTTACCATGTGGAAGTGCATGATCTGTGCCCTTGCTGACTGTAAAGTACAAGGAAGCAATGGTCTTCAGTGGTATCAATGACTGCAGACTCAGTTGAAAAAGAGAGATACAAAAAGGCTTCTGTGATAACCCTTACCCCCACAACCCCTGAAAAGTATAATGACTTAGACAGGAAGCCATTGAAGAGAACTCTTAAAAAATGGTGATAAGGATACTGAAGTATAGCTCTTCACAACAGAGTGCTACTGGTAGGGATGGGGATTGGGAAGGATTCACATTCCTTTAAGGGGCTGGCCACCGAGAATTTGACCATTCTCCAGTGACAGTATAAGCAACATAAATGCTTTCTTTTTTCTTTGTTGGAGGAGGGACACAGGAGTGAGAAGGGGGATCTGAGAGGATTGAAAAGTAAGGGTGATTGGGATGCTTATGTGAAATTTCCAAATAATCAATAAAAATATGGTAAAAAAAAAAAAAGAAAGAGGCCAAGCATGGTAACACACCCCTTTGATCCCAACACTTAGAATGCAGAATAAGGGGAGAAATCTCTGAGTTTGATGCTAGCCTGATCTACATAGTGAGTTCCAGATTATTCAGGACTACATAGAAAGTTCCTGTCTCAAAAAGCAAGCAAACAACAACAACAAAACCCACCAAAACAAAAAAACAAACAAAAACCAAAATAAATAAATAAACAAGTAAATAAATAAATAATAAAAGAAAGAAAGAGAATGAATGAGCGAGATGACCATGCCATCAGTAGCAAGCCAGCAAGCACTGTTCCTCCATGGCTTATGCTTCAGTTGCTGCCTTCATGTTCCTGCCTTGAGTTTCTGCTCTGACTTCCTTCAGTGATGGGTGGTGATAGACAAGTGTAAGCCAAATAGGCTCTTTTCTCCCCATGTTGCTCCTGGTGTTTTGCCACAGCAAAGCAAGCAAATTAAGACAGATTTGGAAACTAAAACATAAGGATTACAGAGTTTGGGCTGCTAAAGGCCTCAGGATATGCTTCCCAAGCTGAAAATAAAAAAGAAAGAAAGAAAGAAAAAAGAAAAAAGAAAAGAAAATCAAGAATCTCAAGGTGGGATTCTACTCTGTCTAGAGTCTAGAGGGAAATAGAGAGCTTTTGCGGTAGAGAAGTGGTCAGAAGTCAGACACTAATAGGAAGGCATTGGTCACAATTAAGAGTTTTAGACCACATCCCAAGTAAAGGGAAAACAATTCCAAGGATGCTTGTTCTGATTTATCTGCTGATCCTCTTTGGAAATTCTGCTCCCAAGGACCTAGATGTTACAACAAAGGCACGTGGCTGGGTAGGGCAGATATGTTATACACGCACATGTGTGCACCATAAATGAAGTGACAGATTCCTGTCCCTGAGATTCCCAGATCAACTCCTGTTTTCATCCATTGCCTTAGTATTGATTACTGTGAGTGCTCTTTTCCACTCCCAACAGCGTCTCAGTTTGAATGATAAATTGTAAGGTCACACTAATTATACCCCTTGCTTCCATGTAATTTAAGCCTTGGCTCATGAGGTCCATTACTCTTGGGTCGATGGCTTATTCTACCTTGAAATATAAATCCCTTACAATTAATAGAAACTGTCACATGTTTATGTCTTGATTCCTCCCTCTGCACTATCTGTCCCCAAGGACAGATGCAGGTGTTTATTACACATTTACACAAAGAGCATTTCTGACGTTTAACCTGAAATACTACACGGCCTTCAGCCCATCACTGTTCACAAATTATGCCAATGGTCTTCAAAACAATCCTGATGGATGTGTGGAGAGTGGTGTGGAATCTCTCTTGGGGACAACGAGTGGTGAAGATTTCAAAGCCACTGAATGTTAGAAATAGAACTCCAAGGCATTAGGCCTCATTCCTTGATACAGCATCTGGCTGACTAGTCTTCTTGGGCGGGGTACTGGTAACCAGACACATGAGAGTCACAATGACATTCCCTATGTGTACTTTGGGAATATAAAATGAATAATAATAGCCCTTGGCATAGTAGGTGACTGGGGAGTGGCCAGGGCTGTTGACAGTGAAGAGATTTTTATAGCTATTTTCTAATATATGTCAGGTTAGATGTAATATCCTGTAAAGTAAGAGCTGACCCATCTCCCTAGAGGCATTCAGAGCTGGCACACAGAGCCAAGACAGTGTTGCACACATCCAAGACCAATCTGTTAGTGATGCTCATAAGACAATTCTCTGAACACCAGATCCCAGGAAAGTGCACACAGAAGATCCTGAAGTATTAAGAAGTCAGACGATAGTGGAAGCTTGTAAGATATGACCAGGGCTTTATACTACATTCCAACTAAGGAAGGGGAAACTCCAAAGACAGTATCTTGGAGGTTCTGGTGTATGGGGAATCGTCTCCATACACATTTCTAGGTCCAAGGGCCATCCATGACTTGCAGGAACAGGTACGCAGAGCTTACAGATGCTTCTAGAAATGGCTTCACTTGGACATAGAGCAGTGTCTGCAAAGCCAGATTTTTCAGCTCACATTGGAGGCACTTGGGAAATTTGGGACAGATCTTCGGCTGAGATGAACTGGAGAAAATGACTTTCAAATACTGTGAAGGGAAATGGATTGGTTCACTTCAACCAGAGACTGCTGGCCATTTTGGGTAGCTGCCATGAGGACAGACAAAAACTCGTACAGGTGTTTAGACTATGTGGGCCATTATCAGTATCACCTTCACCATAACTACCACGCCCCAAACACAGGCTGCCTGGTATGCCAAGCAGAATGAATAGGATACCAAATTCTAACTTTCCTTCTAGAAAAAGCATCTCCTAGCCTAGGACATTTGCTTTGGTGTAGCCTAGTATAAATCAATAATTACTTAATGAGTAAACTGAATTAAGAAAGCCTAGAAAAATTGCTATTCCAGCCACTTCTGTTCTCAACATGAGCTGTTTATTAATGCCAGTGGGGGGTGAACATAGAATCGTATAGCTCCTTTTCAATTATTAATTTTTAATTTATGTTTTTATTAGGGAAAATTTGAATTTTGAATGTCTTAAAGACAATCATATAATCACTCATTTTCAACAATTACAACAGTTAACACCTTTTGCCATTCTTTTCTCATTTGCTCTATTATTTTTTAAATGTCTTTTTATAATTTTTTCTTTATGTGCATATGTATGTTGATGTGTGGGGTATGTGTGCAGGAGTGCCATTACTCAAGAATACCAGAATAGGGCATCCAATTCCCTAGACATGGAGTTACAGGCAGTTGATCTGGGAACCAAACTCTGGTCTTCTGTAAAAATAGTATGTACTCTTAAACAGTGAGCCATCTTTTAAGCCACTATCTTATATATTTCTAAGGCATATTTACCAACATCATATTGAAGAAGGATGACAAGACAAAGAAATTATGGAGTCATTAAAAGGAAAAGGAGCCCCTTTTCTCAGATTCTGATCAAAGCCTCTCTACAACTGATCAGTAAGAATTACAGCAAAACCAGATGCAAAGGTCACTGACACTGAGCTGAGTCCCTTCCTATATAGACATTTTATGTTAAAGTAACAATGACCCAAACTGAAGGAATGAATGTTTATGACCTTGAGTAGGGCTTCATTCTTTCCCCAGACATGCCTGAGAATCTCAGATAAAACCATGAGTTTTGTTTACAGAGAGAGCATCCTCACATCTCTGTCTCCCTGTAGATAAGACTTCTGCTTTATAAGTTCTAATCCTGTCATATGCTCCTCAGAGGCCACTCAGCCGTAACTCACTAGCTACCCTTTAAAACATTAACTTCAAACTCCACCAAAATCCTATATATGACTCTTAAACGTAAAATAAAACAAAACACTGAGCTGTGACTCTCTCAAGCAGCCCATACCATGTTCTCCTTGTGTCTCACCTTTTTTCTAACGTTCATGGTCAAGCCCATACTGAAATCTCTTTAATTGGATCTCTAATTCTGCTTCACAATCTCAAATTGTTTTCAGTATTAAAGCCACAAATTCTGGCTTAGCCTGAGACTAGAACCATAAATATGTTGAGAACTCTTCAGGCTGCAGAAGGTGGCATAAACATGTTGAGAACTCTTCAGGCTGCAGAAGGTGGCTTGTAGAGCTCTGTCTCTGTCACTTCACTGATGATAATGTCATTTGTTTCACAAATATATTCTGTGAGTGTCCCTGTTGTCCTTGGTGCATGGCACCCATGGTGATCCAAAAAGGCCATCAAAGACTTGGATACGTGGTGCCCAGAAAGGACCGGGGCACAGAACTTCAGTACTTGCTCTTTATCCATATCCACAGCATAAAGGTCAGGTAGAGAGCAGGAAGTACTTTGAACACTATGGGAACCCAATACTGCTGTGAAGGGCACCATGGAGGACTATTTATGCTAAGGTCATGATCAGGGGAAAGGCTGTGACCATCTCCTGGGCCACTTGAGCAGCAGCCTGGGAGGAGAATAGCATCAATAATCAAGAAGCTGGGAGCAACTCTATCCTTCTGTGTCTGTTTGTAGGAACAGCTTACAGACATCAGTTAAGGTTGACATATGGATGGCCAGCTGCAGAAAGGATAAAATGCAGCTGCTAAAGAAACAAGGTACTCCCAATTTACAGGCAAGAAAGACAAGCCTTGGGGGGTGTGGGGAGAAAACTGTTCAGCTAGTGGTTAAGTCTAATCCTGGGATTCCATCCCTCCCTCCTCATCCTGCTTTCCTAGCTTATGGTTAGGTCCTAGAATTGAAAGCCTCCTTCCTGGTAAGAAGCATTTCTGCATGAGTGATTTGCCAGTCAGCTTGGTTTGAGTTTCATAGAAGCCAATTCTGGGAGCACTCAATCAGTTCTTTTCCATGTTCAGCTAGAGGAAGCAAGAAGAAAGCTAAAAGCTGAAATATGCAAATGAGCACTCGGACTGCCAGAGAAGTTAGTTCTTTTTCCACTACAGAAAGGCATTCTCCTTTCTGCTCAACTGGTGCAAGAAGAGAAAAGATCTTCTTTCCTCCACCCCACAAGACAACCAACCCCAGGAATATAAGTATCTATAGAAAATGCATTTTTCCATATTGACAAATATTGGCTAAATATGAATAATGCTGGCAAAACAAGTGACTCGCCCTCCCCTGGGAAAGGAGAAAGGGAATCCCCATGTTTAAAAGGGACCTATTTTTAGCCCACCTTTCTTCCACATAGAACCAAGCTTTAATTAAGGTATAACATGCTCTCTGGAGGGCACACCATAGTTGTGAAAAAGAAAGTGAACAGGAGTCTATTTTATAAGATAGAAAAGAAAAAGTGGTTTAAGTCTGTGGTTTAGACATCCAACCCTGTGTTAAGTCCTACAAATGGATGTGAAAACCAAGGCTGTCCAAGTCCTTCTCCCCGTCCCATAGAGCCCTGGCCTCTAGAAAGACTTGCAGAATAGCTGTAAGACACAGCTGGAAAAAGCTCGGGGAAGACAGGCTAACACAGCTGATGCATTAGTCAAACTTTCCACTGCAGTGAATAGGTATATGAGAGAAGGAACTTAGAAGATGAAAAATTATGTAGCATCATAGTTTCAAAAGCTGACTGTACCACTTTTAGGCCTGTGTCAGGGCAGAAATATAATAGAAGGGTGTGCTTGAGGAAGGCTGCTTACCTCAGAGCAGCCAGGAAGGAGAGAGAGCGAGTGAGAAAGGCTGAGGTGGGATCAAGGCACAAGACATACCTTCAAAGGCATAGCACTAGTAATCAACTTCCTCTAAGCAGTCCCGTCTCCTATTTTCCTGTACCTCCCAATAATGCCAGGTGGTTACATCTTCAGCAGTGGATTGAGCCATTATTTACGTCAAACTCTTGTGCTCCAGCTGAGACAGGATAGAAAGACATGGAAATTTGAGGGGATGTAGAAAAGGAATGGAGTCCATCAACTTCAAGTCTGGCTGAAGGACCACCTGCTGAATGTCTAGGACTCCTCTGGCTGTTAGGATGGCCAAGTGGTCTGAGGTGACAAACTCAGGATCAAGAATGCCAACACAACTAGCAAACTTTGCTGTGAGATTGCTGACGCAGAAGTAACTCTTTTTCAGATAGAGCTGTTTCTGGTAGGAATGTTAAAATAGTCATGAGCCATGCTTAAGGCCAACAATGGCCTTTCTCTTCCCAGCTGTAAACCCACATGTTTCTAGAATTGATACTACATAGGAGGAATACAAGAATGGATTCATTCCCTCTGCAAACTTAAAAGTCAGGAGAAGTTTGAAAGTCAAGCAAAGGTAAAGTTTATTCAAGGAAGACAATTTTATTAGACTTTAAAATACAAACCCTAGGGAAGCCAAACTGTAAATCTCAGTTGCTACTCAGAAAAGAAGAATGGGGAAGACAAGGGAGGAAAAGTCATGTAATAACTTAAGCTGGTCTAGAGGTCAGCCACATGGCAAATATCAAGCATGTGGAGGGAGGTGGGCTAGGCCTTTAGAGAAAGAGTGAGAAAGCTCAAAATGCCAGAAAAGGGTGCTGGCCAACATTTGAAAGAAATATGGGGCTGGGGAGAAAAAAAAGGAAGAAAGGAGAAAAGGAAGAAAGGAATGAAGGAAGATAGAAAGGAAGGAAAGAAGAAAGGAGGAAAGGAAGAAAGGAAGGGAGAGAGAAAGAAAGAAAGAAAGAAAGAAAGAAAGAAAGAAAGAAAGAAAGAAAGAAAGAAAGAAAGAAAGGAAGGAAGGAAGGAAGGAAGGAAGGAAGGAAGGAAGAAAGAAAGAAAGAAAGAAAGAAAGAAAGAAAGAAAGAAAGAAAGAAAGAAAGAAAGAAAGAAAGAAAGGGAGAGAGAGAGTGGGGGAGGGAGGGAGGAAGGGAGAGAGAGAGAGAGAGAGAGAGAGAGAGAGAGAAAGGAAGAAAGGAAGAAAGGAAGGAAGGAAGGAAGAGAGAGAGAGAGAGAGAGAGAGAGAGAGAAAGAAAGAAAGAAAGAAAGAAAGAAAGAAAGAAAGAAAGAAAGAAAGAAAGAAAGAAAGAAAGAAAAGACTTTCTTAGCTGAAACTCAGGGCTACTTATAAGGACTGCACAAGTGCGCAGGATTCTGGAAAAAAATACATTATCTCATTACAGGTATAATTATTCTACCTAACTCTTTACTTTGGCTTAAGGTAATCCTGACTTCTTGGGGGATAATCCATTGGCCAAATGATTGACCAGCTCAGCTAGATTAATGAAAGTATTCTGGCTTTAAGGTCCTGCAATAACTCAAGATTCTACAAGCATTAGCATGGAGCTGTGTCTCTGACCCTGCATGCGGCTGCCACAAATATTTCCCCAAAGCCCTTCTGAACATTACATTGAGAATCCTTAAGCCCCCTGAAAGGACTCATTTTGTGTCTCCCCAACTTTTAAGAAGCAGGCTGGATGCACTGTCTATAGTCAATCTGCACCCTCCAAACTTTCTCTCTGTAATGCTTCTCCAGTCTCTATATGCTCATTTCACCCAGACCCCACACCAGAGGACCCTTAAACTCATATGGCTCAGGCAGCAAACATTCCCTTCTATTGCTCCCATCTTCCAGCTCCTGATAATCTTGCAATTAAAGACTGGGCTGAAGGAATTGGGTTTGAACACTTAGATAAGGCCTGCCAGGCCTTAGCACTATCTCCTTTTGTTTTCAATCATCCTGACATAGCAGAGGCAGCTAGGGAATGATGTGTATGCTAATGATGCCCACAGAGTGAGGCCAAGATAACAGCTCTCACCAGAGCTGTGGTTGAGTCTCCCACCACTGCATATAACTGGGTCACTATTTTTAGTTGAAACTTCTAGTCAAAAATGTCAAATTGGAAATGATTCTGAATTTGGTTGAGAAGGAACTAGGGGAGGGACTTTCTGTCTCATCTCTTAGCAACTCACCCTGGGATCTAGGAAAGGCCTTTCCTCAGTTAAGGCCACAGGATCGCCTACCTAAATAACTACCATTCTATGGATCAAAGACTAGAAATACCCATGGGGGCAGAGAGCAGGCCTTGTGAAGCCAACACTCTGCTATGAAGTTCTTACCTACATCTGTCATCTAAGTTCTATACCAAGGCCCAGTGCCTTTGGTCATTAGATAAGAAAATGGAAATGCCTAGTGGGGCCATCTCTACAGAGTTAGATTCTAAAGCCAGCACATACAGAAAACTCTCCTTTCAGTATGAGCTGTACAAGAGACACCCACCTTCCTTAAGTCCAAACAACCACTGGTTTTCTGCTAGACACCAAAAGTGCCTTATTTTTCAGGACAGAATGAAAACACTGCATTTTAGAAGTTTTGTTCTAAGGGGCTCGAGATGTCCCAGCAGCTAAGAATACTGCTTGGTCTTACAGAGGACCCAGGTCCCAGCACCCACATCACATGGAAGCTCACGGCCATCTGTAAACTCCAATTGAAGGCAATTTTATGACCTCTTTGGGAACTACATGCACATGGTACACATACATACACATAGGCAAATGCTTGTATAAACAAAATAAAAATCAATCTTTAAGAAGAAAAATTTGCCCTAGATCTGGCTAGATTAAAGTAAGATAGAACACTTGCATAGCATGAGTGTGGGCTCAGGATCAATCACCATGCTTCCAGAAAAATAAGCAATAACTGCTGTCGTTGTGTCATAAAAGGTGTGCTAGACCCAAGGCTAGGGAAAGATCAGTCATTAAAAGCATGTCTCCTTCTCCTGGGCTGGGGGCGATGTGTCTCAGTGACTGAAAGCTCCAATCACCTTTCTTATAGCCACCAAGAGAGAAATCTCATGAAATGCTTTGGTTGAAGTGACAACATGTGTTCTGTACTACATATTAATTCTATCATTTAATAGGGATGCTCAAGGTTGTGACAAGAGTATATGTTAGCCTTGGCTAGCCTCGCCCATCTTATTCAATGAAATATGACCATTTCCTGAGGAGAAGAAGGACTTAACAAAAAGCATGTACAAAAATATATACTGTAATATTAATAAATTATACAGTAATATGGAATCAGCTTTTATCGTTGGAAACTTAACCAAATCTGTTCTTTCAAGAGTCATCTGCCTTGGTAGGACTGTGGTCCTAGAAAAGGAGAGAAGGTCAGAGGAGGAGGCTGCAGTGAGCAGCAGATTGCTATGCCCCTGCTTCTGCAGAGAACTATGTAGGAATCTTCTTGACTCAGTACTAGCCAGGAATGTGACTTCGGGATATGGGAAATAACGTGATTAAACATTCTGCTCACTAAGGAAAGGGACTTAGCTGAACTTATATGTCCCCAAACCCTGAGAGAATCGCAATTAGGGTAGAGAATGGGATTCTGATGTAATTGAGAATGGCTTCATATGTTCGATTCCTTGGGCTACTTTCTTCCCCTTTCTTCTCTTTTCCCATATACATGACCATCTGTACAAAGGTACAAAGAAGAAAACCCAACAACCAGTTCTGCTTGGGGAGGGGCTCATATGGGAGGGTTGCCTACATTCACTGAGCACCTACTGTGAGTCACAACAGCTCTAAAACACTTCACAAGTGGTCCTTTGGTCAAATGCACACAAGGAGGATGGATTTTCTCATTCTATAGACAAAGATCCAGGCCCATGGCACAACTAGATTCTGAAAGCAGTACAGCAGACTCGGAGTCCATATACTTCTCACTGTTCCCATTGCTCCCATGGGGACAAAGACTCCAAGAGCTAAAGGTTTTGTACTCAGAGGTAATTTGTGAGATTTACAGTATGGATCACACACATACAGCAGCACACAGCAAAGGTCTACTTATAGCAATACAGACTCTTGAAAGCTTTCCCTTCTCTCTCTCTCTCTCTCTCTCTCTCTCTCTCTCTCTCTCTCTCTGTGTGTGTGTGTGTGTGTGTGTGTGTGTTCAACCTTAGATGCTGTTCCATGGGTACATCCAACTTGTTATTTTAAGACAGGGTCTCTCACTGACCTGGAACTTGTCTAGCTAGCTAGAGAGCCCCACCAATCAGCCATCCTCTACCTACCCAGCAATGGGATGACAAGCACAATCAGGTATTGTATCATGCCCTGTTCGTTTTGAGGCTTCAAATTGAGGCGCCATGCTTGTAAGACAAGCACTGTACCATACCAGACAAGCTATTTTCCAACCTTTCCATGTGAGCATTTATAACAGAGCCATAACACAGACTTTAGCTTAGCTTTTCAACTGTGGAAACTCTCACTCTTGACAGTCACAGGGAAAATGAACTGGGACTCTACCCAAGATCTCCCTGGTTCATGCTCCTTTCATTGTACAGTAATGAGTTTAAATCTCTGCCAATCACTTTGCATCATCTCATCCTAGGGCACCTCCCATCCCCACCCTCCCTTTGGGCTATTTGTTATTCTTTTCAGTCTAACTGCTACCCAAGTTTTCATCGATTCTCCATCTCCTTATGTTTCCACTGATATCAAGCTGGGTTCATCTTATTCTCACTGCATTCACATCCACACAGTTTTTCTACCCCATCACCCAAAACCCTAATCTTGGTATATCCCTTTCCTGTGTTAGCATCTCCACCCAATAACCATGGTAAATTCTGGAGCCAGACTTGGCTTCAGTCTTATTCTACTTCACCAATAAAATATCAGTACAGACAACATCTCTGCCACTCTGCCCAAGTTCATTGATGAGACTCTTAATTATGTTACTGAAACAATTTTCCAATTGGGCCCTCTGCTTCTTGTTGTGGCTCTTAAGAGTATTCTGTACCCAGCTGTCAATCAGGCCCTGTGCAATCTTTGGAATAAATTTGGGTATATACTTGATACAATAGAAATTCCATGGTATTCCTTTCCAGAGCGTCAAAGAAACAGCTTTACCTACATTAAAATGCAGATTCCCAGAGTCAGAGCCAACCCTCAAAACCATGATGGGTATTGTCCAGAACAAACACTCAGGTGGTGTTCCTGTACTCACAATGCTGCGTACCCAGATGTGTAAGAAAACAGGTTCCTAAAGAACCTGGACTGGGGCTGTCCTCCTTTCTCAGAGTCCCTGAGCTAAGGTCGGAGCAGGTCAGATGTCATCACAGATCTGTCTCTGTCACTGTTTGGATGTGGAACCCTAGGTCATGTGTTGTTTCTATAGAACTGGGGTTATACTAGGACATAAGCCATGTCATGCTGACATCTGCCTGGCAGGGTTGTTGTGGGGATCAGTACCTTACAGTTTGCCCAGCACTTCTCAAAAGTGCTAAATACTTCACAAACGTAAGTGTTATGGTAATTATTGATGCATTTTTCCTGAAAACATCAGTTATTTTCTGGCTGATGGTTTCCTTAACTTGGAGGCTAGGTAGGGTTCTTTGTGGAAAGTCTCTCTGACTGCTAAGTAATATGATCCCCCATTCACTCCTGATCCTCCTTTTATAATACATGCACCCACATGCACAGATACTAAGCGTGTGTGTGTGTGTGTACGAAAGCTTCTATTGTACCTGCTAAAGATAATTAAGAAATGAAAGTTAGCAGTCAGTCACCAATAATCAAATTTTTAGTCATGTTAGGTACTAATTTAGTTAATTGCAGAAATAAGCTTTATTTTGGCACTTGTATGTGTTTTCAAAATTAAGCAGGAAAAAAAATAGCTGGAAACAAGCAACATTTTTCTATTTAAATATACCTTAGATAGGAAGGTGGTCCTCAAACATTTCAGAGAATGGCAGAATATATCATCTAAGATGTTTTAATAATAAAAGGCTTTTCTGACAGACACACACAGACACACCCAACATATTCATACACACCAAGTTTCATTTTTTACATTGCTTCTTTCCACCTTTAATATTGTTCACTGTTTCACAATTCTATCTACAAATAACATATCTTTTAAAGCACTGGGGAATTAGCACATACTAAGCAAACCCTCCCCTCGCTAAGCTCCAAACCCTCACTGATGAATTCTAAGCAATCCCTCTACCTCTGAGATACATTACCCTCACCACAACTCTTCTGAGACAGGGTCCACTTAAGCTGTTTGTTCAGGGTCTAGTAGAGTTGTTCGTGTAACCTTGGTATCCTCCTACCAGGCCTAGCCTCAAGGAATCCTTCTGCCTTTTCCATTAGAGTAGAGAAATGTTGATCAAGAGAATAGAATTTCTAACCTGGATGGAGACCTAAACTTCCAGTTAGCCAAGATCAATCACATAGGCAAGGGACTGTCTACAGGCAGGTGGACTGTCCTTAAGTGATGCTAAAGAGATAGGTGAAACTAGTCCTTTAATGAAACCCTGTACATCTTCTTTTCAGGATTCCTGTTCCTAGCTCAGCAGCTTACGGAAACACAGTAAGTCTGCTTTTCTTCTTTCTACTTATTTCTTAACTATGCTTTCCCCAACAGTTGGGATTTCCTTCCTCTTTCTCTGAAGTCTTGCTCCCTGCCGCATAGCAGCTTGCCTGCAATGTATTCAAACTCAAATGCATGGCTTCTCCTTTTTCTCTCTTCCATTCTCTTCATCAAGCTGATGGAATTTACAACTTATGTGGTCCTGGGTTTTGTGTTTAATAAATTTGTTCTTGTGTTTCCACTTTCAGTCAACTCTTTTATTTTTTTTCAATTTTTTATTGGTTATTTTCTTCATTTACATTTCAAATGCTATCCAGAAAGTCCCCTATACACCCCCCACCCCCGCAGCCCTGCCCCTCAACCCACCCACTCCCACTTCCTGACCCTGGCATTCCCCTGTACTGGGGCATATAATCTTTGCAAAACCAAGGGCCTTCCCTCCCATTGATGGCCAACTAGGCCATCCTCTGCTACATATGCAACTATTAAATCCTTGTATTAGTGAGACCAGAGACCTCTAAAAGAAGATCCCAATTTCTTCTGTGTCACTACCTTCTCTTAGTTTTTTGAAAAGATGCTCTATCCATTTGCCTAAGAATTTCATAAATTCATTGTTTTAATAGCTGAGTTATCCATTGTGTAAATATATCACATTTTCTGTATGCATTCCTCTGTTGATGGACATCTGGGTTCTTTCTAGCTCATGGCTATTATAAAAGGCTGCTATGGACATAGTATAGCATGGGTCCTTATTAGATGTTGGAGCATCTTCTGGGTATATGCCCAGAAGTGGTATTAGTAGATCCTCAGGTAGTACTATGTCCAATTTTCAGAGGAACAGTCAAACTGATTTCCACAGTGGTTGTACCAGCTTACAATCTCACCAGCAATGGAGGAGTGTTTCTCTTTCTCCACAACCTTGCAAGCATCTGCTGAATGAGGTAACCCAATCACAAAGGAACACAAATGGTATGAACTCACTGATAAGTAGATATTAGCCCAGAAGCTCAGAATACCCAAGATACAATTTAGAAACCACATGAAACTCAAGAAGAAAGAAGACCAAATTGTGCATACTTTAATCCTTCTTAGAAGGGGGAACAAAATACCCATGGAAGGAGATACAGAGACAGAGTGTGGAACAGAAACTGAAGGAATGACCATCCAGAGACTGCCCCACCTGGGAATCCATCTCATATACAGTCACCAAACCCAGACACTTTTGTGGATGCCAACAAGTGATTGCTGACAGAAACCTGTTATAGCTGTCTCTTGAGAGGCTCCACTGGTGCCTGACAAATACAGAGATGGATGCTCCCAGCCTACCATTGAACTGAGCATAGGGTCCCCAGTGAAGGAGCTAGAATAAAGACCCAAGGAGCCAAGGGGTTTGCAGCCCCATAGGAGGAACAACAATAGAACTAACCAGTACCCCCAGAGCTCCCAGGGACTAAACCACCAACAAAAGAGTACACATGGTGACACTCATGGCTCCAGCTGCATATGTAGCAGAGGATGGCCTAGTCAGTCATCAATGGGAGGAGAGGTCCTTAGTCCTGTGAAGGATATATGCCCCAGGGTAGGGGAATGTCAGGGCCAGGAAGTGAGAGTAGGTGGGTTGGTAAGCAGGGAGAGGGGGGACAGGATAAAGGGTTTTTGGAGGGGAATCCAGGAAAGGGGATAACATTTGAAATGTAAACGAAGAAAATATCTAATTAAAAAAAAGAAAGAAAAGAAAGTAAAGATGTTCCATTCTCAGCTCCTGTTTTCCTTCCTGCATGATTTTTTTTTTCAGCATCAATCTGTGTGATTTTTCTGGTAAGGGGCCCAGCTTTGTTTTTTCCATTTGTGTGTAATTACACCATGTGCATGTAGTTTCCAAGAAGGTTAGAAGAGGGTATTGGATCCCCTAGAACTAGAATTACAGATGGCTTTCAGCTACCATGGGGGTGCTAAAGGCTGAAACAAGGTCCTTTGTTGGAGCAGCAAGAGTTTTTATCCACTGAACCATTTCTCTAGTCCATAATGGACACATTAGTTTTTTATATTTGCTTTAGTGTGTGTGTGTGTGTGTGTGTGTGTGTGTTGTGTGTGTGTGTGTGACATATGTGTGTGTGTGTGTGTGACATATGTGCAGTGTCAAAGGAACCCAAAAGAGGACATTGGATCCATTGTAGCTGAAGTTACAAGAAGTTGTGAGTAGCTTAGAATGGGTGCTTGGATCCAAACTCTGGTCTTCAGAAAAAAACAGAAAGTGCTCTTAACCACTGAGCCATCTCTCTAGCCCGTATCAGCACATTTTAAAAAGTGATCTCCTGTGTGTCTTTCTCCAAGTGGAAACAGGCCCAGAGATTTCCCTGAAGGCTTTATGAAATGCATAGCCAAAGAGCGGACCTAGCAGTCATGTGTTGATCAGAGATGTGTATGCCCATTTTCAACCTGTCATTCAAAGACAGAAAAGAAGAGGAGAGGGGGAAAGAACTTTGTGCAGAGAACTGCCATTTCTCAGGTGGCTCAGGATTCCAGATGCCATTCTTAATTTGTCCTAACACTTTTAGGTATTCAGATTTTAGGATAGCAGGAGACTATTAGTAAATATCCCCCTACTTCTATATGGAGCGAGTAGACTACAACTCCATGTGCCTCCTCCATACATCCATACAGGCTCCAAGTTTCACATCCTTTTCTGGCAATACAAAGCCCTTCTCTTCTTATCATGCTTCCCTCTGGAGATGTAGAATTACTTTGTCTACATGAAACTGCCCACCTTCCTAGAGTCCCAACTCTCCATCACAGGCATGAACTGTCCTCTGAGACCTTGCCATACTTCGGTCTGTTTGTGTGACCATGGCTTTAACAGGTCCTTTATTATTATACTTCTTACCCCAAAGGACAATTTGCTTCAGTGTCCCCCTTGAACACCAGTGTAGTAGTTTTAGTGAGAACAGCCCCCATAGGCTCATAAGTTGGAATACTTGGTTGCCAATTGGTAGATGGATTAGAAGGCATGGTCTGGTTGGACAAGGTGTGTCACTGAGGAGGGCTTTAAGGTTTCAAAAGACTCATGTTGTTCCCAGGTGCACCTTCTTGGTCTCTTGCTTTCAGTTAAAGATGTAAGCTCTCACTATTCCTGCTGCCATGCCTTCTTCTCTCTATCACAACGGGCTCTAACCCTCTGAATCTAAAAGCACAATTAAACATTTTTTATACAAGTTGCTTTGGTCATGGTGTTTTGTCACAGCAATAGAATAGTAACCAAGATGAGCAGACCAGAGACATTTTCATTATAAGCATAGGGTCATAGTCATTGGGCCAGGCCTCTCTCTGCCTCGGTTTCTTCACAGAAAACTTGAAGTCTCTCTTTCACAGAATTGAATGAAGATTAACTGGGTCTTAGAGGAACTGAGCACTGTTACTGATGTGTACAATTTAACAGTGTTGGGGATGACTGATCATCTTCGGTACCGAGCTCTTTATTTGTTCCACAAAACATTGTAAGGCCGATGTTATTGCCAGACCCATTTTTAGAACTGGAAAACAGAATTCCCACAAGTAGATGACCTCTACTGATAAGGTAGCCTGGGATTCAGACTCAAGCAGTCAGCTTTGATTCCAGAGCCACATTCTCCATCACTGTGGGAGTCACCTCAGAGACACAATGGGAAGATAACAACTCTGTTGGCCTAAAGTCTGAGCCCAAGGCTAAGGCCACATTGGTTTCCAAATGCAGGCCTCTCCTTCCCTGACAGAGGGTGGGTCATCTTCTCTGAGGAATCTTTGTGCAATCCAAGGTACTTCAGTGCTTTATACAAATGACTCTTCTGTGTAAAAAAACGCTAGTCACATGAGATCTTCCCCCCAGTTGCCAATCTCTAGATTAGCATTTCCCTTCTACAGTACCTAATCTCCAAACAGACTAACAATCTGGGCAGTCCTGATAAAACAGAATTTCAGAATGTGAACACGGTGTTTAGGGGGGTGAGGGAAAGACACACAATCTGACCCACAACAAAGAGTTTAGTGCCCCTGAATAGCTTGTTGCAAGTCCCATGATCCAGTCCTCCACAGAGGCCCTTCTTCATTCTGGGTTGAGTAAGCTGGACTGTGTACCTATAAAGGCTAGGGCTCGGTAGAGCAAGGCCACAGGCAATAACCTGAGGGTGGGTTTTCTGCAGGGAGTGAATTTGGCAACAGTGAGATGTTTTCATGCTCCTGGTGAATGATCTGGGTTTTAAATGACTTTTGGAAAACATGCTCATATCGTACGAAGGCCTGTGGGCTTGTTTTAATCACTTCTCAAAGCTATGCTAGACATTCACAGCTCAGGATACTCAGTTTAGCCTAATAAAAAAAAAGTAATTACATCATATTAAAGATAATTTGATTGTTACTGAGACGATAATTGAGTTGAAATGCTTATTGTAACAGACACATCAGATTGGCAAAGAAGAAGCTAGGCTTAAATACTAACAGTGTTGATAGTGGAATTAAAAGATTGTCGATGCCGTTAATCCAATCGTAATTATTTTCTCAACATAAATTCCCGAGTAGCAAGGCACAATTATATCTACAAACAGTCATAAGAAAATAATTACTTCACACTTCCACCTGAAGCCAACAGTCCATAAAACCCTGATGATGTGCGTCCTGAGAAGCACAGCTCTTCCCAGTAACAGTAGACAGCAAATGCCAGCTCCTGGGCACCACACTCTCCCTGGGCAGCCTTGGCTGAGAATGTTCTTTGCAGAGGAATAACACATCTTCAGTTCTCAGCTTTTCTGCCTGCTCACCCTGCCAGTCATTTGCCTCACATGGTCCAACACTTCTCCTTTCTGCCTTTTTTGTCCCCAGCAGGACTCACAGCCTTCTGGAACAATACAGAGTTCATAGCCCATCATATCAACCCTTTCTTTGGGAAAACATGTTATCTCTTTCTGGCAACCCCCATGACAAAGCCAAGTATTCCATGGACCAAACCCGTTGAGCTATTATCTTAGGTTGTTTTATATGGCTTTGATAAAACACTGACCAAAAGCTAGAGGAAAGGGGTTTATTATATCATACAGCTTACATCTTCCATCACTGAGGGAAGCCAAGCTAGGAGCCCAAGGCAGGAATGTGGAAGTAGACATTGAAGCAGAGACCATGTAGAAATGCTGACTACTGACCTGTTCCCGTGGCTGGCTCAGCTTGTGTTCTTGCCTAGGGAGGGCTTTCCCTACACTGTCCAGGGCTTCCTATATTAATCTTCAATCAAGAGAATGCCTCCACAGATTTACCTACAAGCCAATCTTATAGAAGCACTCTCCCAATTGAGGTTCCTCTCCCTAGATATTTCTAGCTTGTGTCAAGTTGACAAGGGAATCGAACCAGCACAGTGATGGAGGAACTTCACACTTCAGCATTTGGGGTTGTCTGGAAGTCTTGCTACCACTATTGACCTTGTCTTGCTCTGAATCACCTGAGGTCTTTCCAGGAGAGGTTCCTATCTATATACAAGAACATAGCATCTTGGCCAAGCTTCTCATCCTAAAATACAGGCACATCCTAGCTATCTGTCTCTGGAAGTATACAAGGGGTAACCTCATGGTTGCCAAAGTGAGCAAACTTTGCTGTTGTGATTCATGGGAGGCTTCACAGTGGAGAATAAGGAAGCATCTCTGCTCATAGCCTGGAAGTCTGATAGGTTCTTCTGTCACTCTTTAGGGGAAGACTCCTGAGCCCTAGAAAAGCCAAGCTAACAGGCCCACTGTGAAGTTTTTATAGGATGGGATGTACTGTGTTGATGACAGCTGGGATCCAGGTCAGCAAGAAAGGGAAATGAGAAGCCATACCTCAGAACTGCAATCTGAGTCTATCTGTATACAAGAAGATTAATCTTTATATAATAGTCTTAGATTGGCATGTCTCAAACTTTACTATGCTTTAAGAATTACCGAAAATATTACCAGTTAATGGTTGCTCCATTTCCAGAATTTTCCGGCAGGATCCTTAGTCTGAGAATTTATTATTTCTTTCAGTGCTACAGATCATATGCATGGCATTGCACATGTTGGCCAAGTCCTCTAATACTGAACTACATCCCACCTTGATATTTACCTTTCATAAAGAAATCTGGTAACTGTTATCTTACCACCACAGAGACTGGACTACTGTAAGAATAACTTTGGAAAGGGCAAGGCTTGGCTCCTGTCCCTAAAGCCACTTTCTTCCTAGAAAGGAACCCAACGTCTAGGATGCACTGAACCCTATGCTTGTGTGCCCTGGGGACTACTGCCCCCACCAGCTCCTCTATTTTACCCATCAACCTGCTTCTCTGTAGAACTTCTGTTTGAGTAATGGGAAGGAAAGGAAAGGGTTTTAAAGCAGCTTCAAAGATGGAGAAGAACTTTGCACAAATCTTGTACCTGTCACCCGTGGGCCATGGTCCCCCTGGGGCAACAAGAATTCTCCTAATGAAGTGTTGCCCTTGTCATTGGGGTCAGCGAAGGATTTATGAGAGATGTAACAGCCAATCATAAGTCAGAGGGTTGAAAGCAAAGTAAATAGAAAATACATGTCCCCAAGGTACACACTATAATGTCATTTTAGCGAGAATCATACACAGTCCTTTTTGTGCCGAGTCTGCCACTTTCCCTGTAGGTGTGGAATCCCAGTCACTGGGCTAACAGAAGAGAAGCCACATGGAAGACCAGAGAAGGAAAAGGGCATAGGACAACCAGCAGAAGAAAGAGGCTCTGCTTGAATGCTGTCTCACTAGAGTAATGGGCACCCAATATAGAGGGCATCGGGAAATGGTACAGAGAGATGAAAGTAGAATGAGCCATCTGCAGGCCTAATAGGAAGCCTGAAGACACAGCTCTGATGCCTTAATGAGAGTCATTGAGAAGATGCAGGGCAATTTGCACCTAATTCCTCACGAAACACCCTCACTCTATTCTGCAGCATCACTCCAAAAACAAGCAGTGAGGTGGGGGAGGAGGAGGTGGGGAAAGAAGGGGAGGAGAAGAAGAAATTTTAACTGAACTCACACTATCTAGAAAATACAATATTGGGAATCTAGCCTTTGAGTTCACACTACTTGCTTGGCACCCCATAGGATCATTATTTAGACCATGTAAGAAATGATCATCCCAGGACCGCCAAGATCAAGATTTCAGCACACACACACACACAAGATCTATTTGCCCAATGATAAAGGGCATAGACTAAGAGACAAAGAGGAAATAGAGAACTAGGGAGAAGGGGAAGGGAACAAGGGAGCTGGGGCAGGTTTATTTGTCCTGGATATGGGGCTGGTGGACAAAGGACTGCCTCTGGATAGGGAGAAGGCAGATGCGGCTCACAGGCAAATGGCAGTTTATAAAGGTAAAATGAAAAACCGTATGCTAAAACAAGGTCCTTAATTTTAATTGGGCATGTCAATTAGGTGAGCCAAAGGAGGCTTTTGATTGCTGGACTTCTTTGATAGCTGGACCTTGGCAGTCAGCCTCCAGAGGAGGGAGTGGACAAATAAGGAAATAGACCTTGGTGTCTAGCTTTAGGAATGTAATCTAATGATTTTTTTTTAGCAATGTAGAAAGAATTGGGGTGAAGGACAAAACCTACCAGAGCCATGCTCACCATGCCTGAGCTCACCAGTGTCCTTCAGTCACTGGCCAGAGAAGTCTATAGAGCCCTGACTGGCTGGTCCAGCTGAGGAGAACAGAGATCAGGAGTAGCATTATTATGACCTCAGAGTTGTACTCTTTCCTCCAGAAATGATGAGCAAGCTGACAGAGGGATATCCCAGGGGACTGAACAAGTTGGATGGGCCCAGCCTAGGATACTGTTGGCAAGTTCAACAGATAGGGCAATCCATGAATAAAAAGGAGCACTAAACAGACCCATGCTTTGGCTGATCTATAACATCAGTGCACTGGGAAAGTAGGGCAAAGACTATCTTAAAGCTTTCCTAGATGGGGATACTGTCCAGGAGAGGGTACCAATACTTAGCAAGAATAACTAAGCATTGTTCTGAGCACCAGCAAATACTTACAAGAACTTTTACTTTTCCCGTTGTGCCTCAAAATGTGTTCAGTAATGCTTGTTTTATGGTAACTCCTATAGCTCCTTTGCAAGTAAGATTATTATGCAGATGATATTGTAGCAGAGGAGGGTGGGCTCTCACTCTGATCGAGTGTCCTTGCAGAAATGTGATCAAGTGAAGACTGAAAGAGGTAGGAGAGCAGGTAAAGATAGAGGCAGAGGCTAGAAATGGGATGTCATAAGAAAAGAATGCCCATGAATCCCAGAAACTGGGAAAGAATTCAGAGAAAGAGTGGCTGGCTTAACACTTGCAAGTGTAGGGATTACTGTCCTGCCAGAACCATGAGAGAAAACATCTGTTGTTTGTTGTTTCAGCTGGACATCTAGCTCTCAGAAGCTTGTCACAATGGTGCTAGGAAACTTAAACAGAGTTGTGTAGGAAGGAAGGTGTGTCTGGGGTTGGTAGCATGAGCAGGGACACTGGTTATGCTGTTGCAGAATATCAGCAGCTGTCTCCCTGAGCTTTTTTTCTTCCACTCATGGCCCCCATGCCACCCTGGGCAGCAGACCAATAGCCAGGAGTGACGCCCCACAGGGCTCTGTGGGGGCTGCATGGTGGCTAGGTGTTTGCTTGACCCCATCCCAGCTGAAATCAGGCTGCCCCCGACATTCTTCTATGGCCTTTCCATCCCAGTAAGGAGAATGAAAGGATGTTTAAGTAATTAGAATAAATCAAACAGATGTTCCTTTTGGTGTGTTTGCGATTACTTTATAATTAACTAATGGGCTTCATAGCAGTCACTTTTATGTGCATCTAATGGCTACATAATGATATCGCCTGTTCTGTGGCTACATTATAGCAGAGATGGAGGCTAATGAACTTTGGGTCTATATCTTGTCACCTTTTCAATCAAGAGTCACATCCTGAGTGGCAGTGACCAGCAGAGGGCTTGGGTATCTGATGCCTCCCCAAGCATATTCCTTTAGTCCTTGAATCGTGGAAAACCTGATGGCCCCCTGAGAAGAACTTCATGGAAACTAGGGAGGCTTTACTTTGCTGGGTGTGGTGTGTGAATTCCCCCATACCTCATTTATTTCTTAACTTCCCTACAGAGTGAAAAACAGCTTAATGGTCAGAGCTATGCGGACCTAAGCAGCCTTATTTCCTTTAACATCCTTCTCTTAAAAAATGTGCCAGGTACAGCATCAGAAATTTGGGGGTTAACAGTCTCAGTGCTACCCACCTGCCCCGCTCTGTCCCCTAGTAGGCTGGAGGAAGGTTACCCACTGCAGTCTCTTACTGCAGATAGAAGATGGATCAAGGCATTAAGACAGGGCTCACAGCATTGACTTTGTAATGAGTCAGTAATGAGTCTGTGCTGATGATTTCTGATGTTCCTCTGGTAGGTGTTTTCAGCTTCCCAAACTCTGGCACACCACGATAGCTGTGAAAGGGAGGTTGAAGAACCATGGACCATGGTCCTTCCCCAGAGCCATGGTGATGGGTGATGTTCTCTTCTTCCCCCAGTTCCCTTTCTTGGTCTCTCTCTCTCTCTCTCTCTCTCTCTCTCGCTCTCGCTCTCGCTCTCGCTCTCGCTCTCTCTTCCCTACCCAGCTCATAAGGCATTATGTACCACATCCATCCATCAGTGACTATTCAGACTGCTGCTTCAAGATGTGGAGGTGTCCAAATGAAATCAGTGTCCTAGCAAGGCCCCATTCAACCCAGTTGAATGTTGGAAGTCTGGGAATCCAAGGCTTGAGCTCACCTTCTGCTCCCTTCTTTACCTGTCATCTATCTGGTTGTCAGAAATAAAGGAGCAATCTTCAGATGCTGTCCCTATTCAGGATTCATATCCACAGTGGCCAAAGTCAAATGACCTGGGTTCAAGCCTCAGCTCTCTCCCCAGTAAGCTCATTGACCTCAGTGAGTTTATTCTCTCTGAACCTCATCCCTTGTAGAAGAAGAAAGACAACAAACAAACTGACTTCCCAGGGCCTGTTTACTTACTCAACAAATATTTGAGTTCTGTACTATGAGGCACACTCAGGATATAAATCAATGAATGCATCAAAGGCCACTGCTCTCACTGAGGAAGGGAGAATACTGTAGACAGAGGTGACCAGGGTTAAGGAGAAAATCGAAATGGAGCAGAGGCCTGGAAAAGGCCCCTGTGCCCACTCATGGGAAGAATTGCTGCCATGCAGAAAAGCATGCTGGGTGCAACCAGATAACACAGCTGACACCAAAGCTGTTGGAGCAAAGGAAAGAAGAAAAGGATGAGGGTCCTAAGGACTTCCTTTGAGTCCCCAAACGAAACTGTGCCTGAAGGGGCTTCTTCCTTCTTCCTTCCTACGTTATTTGTAGCTCTTTAAGCCAGCTTCCCAGCATTCCATACTTTCCTTTAGCCATAGTTTGTGTCACAGATATCTGATGAGACAAAGTCACAAGTGTGGTCACAATATGTGTCATGGTTGGAGAGGTGGCTCTGGGGATTTTGCAGAGGACCCTATTTTGTTCCAGCATCCCACAGTTGCCTGGAACTCCAGCTCCAGGTGGTCCAGCACCCCCTCTTTCCAGCCTCTCTGTGCACTGCACTCATGGACACAATCCCACACACAGACACATAATTAAAAATAAAATAAAGAACTGGAAGCACAGTCCTATAATTATGAGAATGTTGTGCTCTTCCAGAGGACCCAGCACCCCTGCATGATGGCTCACAACAACCCAAACCTGTAGTTCCAAGGGATGTGATGCCCTTCCCTGACCTCTTCAGGTGCTAGGTACACACATGGTACACGTACACGCAGGCAAAATACTCAAGCACATAAAATAAGTAAATCTAAATTTTTCTTAATATAAAATATCTTTTTAAAAATCCTATCTGTCTATATTTCTCTCTTCTTAAAGAGTAAAGGCATTTTTATACATGACCTCAACTGGAGGTGATGTGCACGTAGGTGTGAGACCCACCTGGTTTCAAAGCTGAGTTCCTCGTGTTTGTTTCTAGAGAGGCAGGGCTGAGAGAGCCCAGTCCAGACTCACTGAGAAGTCAGCTGCTCGTCATGAAAACACTTTGGCTGCCACCTAAAAACTGTGGGTTTCTTTATTAATTACTCCTTAGAGTATGAAGCCCACATCTTTTGTTAAAATTATGAAACCATCTAGTCACCTGACAGTGGAAATAACGCCTCCAAAGTGCGTGTGTTGTAACAATCCTTCATCTGTTTTCTGAGCAGTATATTCACGCCTGTGACTGTTGAGCAGGCAAGGATATCAGAGCTGGGTGATTAATGGAGCCTCTGCCAGCTTCCACAGCCAGGGGCAGGCTGGGAGAGGGAAGCAAAGCCTTCCTCTATCAAGAACAGATTATTAATAATTTCATTCCCTTCTGAACAGCCATGATCATTAATCTATTGTGAGCCTCACATCCTACAGACCCGAAGCCTTGACTCAATGCAATGTAGTCCACCAGAGCCCTGGGGAATCTCTGTTACACTAAGCAGGTGTTGCCAATCCCCAGTCCAGACTAAAAGCAGAGGGAAATTCTTCTGTGGGGGTTGAGAACTTTTAAGGCAAACATGTCTGTGTCTATGAAAGCTGGATTTTGCTCCACAGTATCTTCTGACCTCAAAACATGAGAACCAGATTTGTCCTTTGATAAGCTATGGGTGTGCACAGAATGGCTGGTGAATAAGACTCATCTCATACATCACTCAAGTTTTAATTCCGTGTTCTTGGGGCTAGAACATTCCATGTGAAGATTTACGTGTTGAGGAAGGGAAACACTCAGAGGTAACTGGGCCAAAATGGTGGTATCCCAAAGAGCAGGGAAGAGCAGCCAAGGGACCCCAGAGCATATCTTCAGATTCTCACTCTAAGATTGAGGAAAGAAAGCCTAGAGGGTGGTGTGCATGTGTTAAATGGGGAACTAGAAGTGTTACACAGATCACACCTGGAACCTGCCACATAGCCACCATATGGGTCATACCTTGGATCATATCAGTTGTCCAGTTCTACAGTGTCTTCTAATAGTAGTCACAGGGAGTCAGAGCCAAGGGAACAGCAAAGGTGGAGGTCTAGGGAGATGAGAGCAAAGGGCTAGGTTTGGGCTGAGGAAGAAGCACTAGAGACTATTGAGAAGGTATCCTAAACTGGTTTCTGATACTGTGGTTCAAATCCCTGACCAAAAATAACTTGAGGAGGAAAGGATTTATTACATCTTATAGGTTAAAAAAATTCCAGCATGAAAGGAAGTCAGGTCAGGAACTCGGGCAAGAATCTGGAGACAGGAACTGAAGCAGAGACCATGGAGGAATGCTGTACACTGGCTTGCTCGACACAGCTTGCTCAACCTGCTTTCTAACCCAGGACCACTTGCCCAGGGGTAGTGTCAGTAGGGTGTGCCCTCACATCAAATGTTAATCTGGTGGAAATATCTCCACCAGTATGCCTACAGGTCAGCCTTATGAAAGCATTTTCTGTTGAAGTTTCCTCATTACAGATGACATTACTTTGTGTCAAGTTGACAAGAACACTAACCAGCACAGAACCTGTGCGTGTGGGGAAGCACGGTTGGAGGGCTGAGATTTCCTTACCAAGCAGGACTTTACATGGGAATTTTCATAGGAGCACTGGGTAGTACAGATCTGTGAAGGGACCAGCTGCTCTGGTTTTAGGGTGCCTAGGTAAATGCCTAGAACTCACTTCTTATTAACAGCAGACAGAGCAGGACAACAAATTACAAGGGATAATAATGGGGACAGACATATAAGTCAGGCCACTAGGACACCTCTAGGTACAGCATCACCACCAGCAGCTGGCCTTCTGTTCCGGAAGATACTCCCTGCTTGGCTAGATGGCCAAGGAGCCTGGGGCAGCTCAAATGACAGCTGAACTCCAGACACTTCTGATTGAATGGAGGGCAAACAGGCCCTGCCTTTGTTCTTGTTAATCTAAATTGAATCTAGGCAGGGAAAGATTGCAGGACAGAAGTGAAAAGCCAGCTGCATTTCAGTTACTCTGATCAGAATAGAAATGATGGGAGAGGCTTCCAGAAGGATGGCCAGTGCCATGCATATAGTTATCTCCTTTGTGGGCATGACAAAGTAGAGATGACTTTATAATGCTGAAACTTGAAACTTTAGCCACTGGCAGTCCCACTAAGGATGGAAGGAGGACTCACATTCCTGTCTATCTTTTATTTAGAAGCCCAGGCCTCTTAGGACCAGAGGCATCTTCTGAGTGAATTTGCCTGGTCAGACACAAGAAAATGCCCATTTACCCCAGATAGTACACTGACAGACCAAAGAAACATATCAATGCACTCTAGCTCCATGAACTGATAGGTTTTCTGGGGTTCCTTATAGGAGAAGGGGTGATTCCCAGGCAGCTACACCACCAAAATCTGTACCCCAGCCTGGACAATAACTCACAAAAAACGGTGTGGCTTGGGGCCTGCCCCTTCCTGCCTTCCCATTCTTTTTTTTTTAATTTTTAATATTTTTATTACATATTTTCCTCAGTTACATTTCCAATGCTATCCCAAAAGTCCCCCATAGTGCCCCCCACTTCCCTACCCACCCATTCCCATTCTTATGTCCCCCAGGGCCGCATGCAGCTTGGACAGGATGACACACAGTCCAGCTGAGGGAAGTGAACAATGAGCAGCTGGGCTCTCAGGTGAGGGTCATCAGCTCCCACTCTCCTTCTGTGAGAGAATGTTAATAGGCCAGTCTCTTGCTCTCATGATCACAGGTGTTCTGATTCAAGATGGCGATGGTCTTGTCATACCTTGAAGACAGCTCCATGATAGTATCCTTCTCGGGAGCAGCACCCACACACCAGTCACATATGCCTCCAGTCAGGCAGACCATGGATGAGACTATGGCTTCTGGGCAGTAAAGATCTACCTGCTGTTAAGGCAGAGGATGCCAGAAAAAGGTCAATAGTTTGAAAGCAGGCAGTTCAATCATAGCTCTGTCAGCTGTAAAGCCTTAGCTCACTCCTTGGCCGTTACGCACAGAGAAAATTCCTAATTCCAGGACTTCATGGTCTTCAGTGAACATTCCAGAAATTTCCCTAAAAGCTAACCAAATTTTTTCTTTTCTAAGACTATGCAGAAAGGTATGCACATACGTACACACACACACACACACACACACACACACACACGGTGGGATTGAGGAGAAACCAAGAGTCTTATCTTTCCTGGAAATTAAGCAATATTCATTCAGTCTACAGAAAAGTCATCCATTTTTTTTCCATGTTAATCTAAATTAAATCTGCAAATGGAATGAGGGGCTCCTGTGACAAGAAGCCAACCTCATCTAGTAGCCTGCCCAGCGCTCAGGTGTAAGTGAGTGCCTTGGGTGAGCAGAGGTGTGATGAAGCAATGTGCTGAATTTGGGGCATGCATGTCAGTTTCAGAGGGGGCCTTTCAGACATGTTTATGTTGTTTATTTTTAATCTCTGTGTGTGTGTGTACACTTGTACACTTGTACAGAAAGAGAGCATCAGATCCCTTGGAGCTGGATTTGCATGCGATTGTGAGCTCCTCAGTATGGCTGTGGGTGTTGGGTACTGAATTCAGATCCTCTGTAAGAACAGCAGTGCTCTTAACTGTTGAGCCATCTCTCCAGCTTCAAAATCCATACAGTTTTAGACAAGAAATGTGAAGAGTTTTGTGTCTCTACCTCATCCCTACCTAACACTCTCTGCCTTGTGCAGAAGACTGAGGACCCTGATTATATTTTGATGTGAACATAGGTTTGCCAAGCCATGTGGTCCAAGATAAGGTGCCTTGAATCCTTACTAGGAGCCTCACCTCTTAATCATCTTAACTTAAGAGCATCCTTGGCTCAATCTAAACCACGTGGGAGGCTCATACCAACCATCTAGCCACAGAGGACTCAATGTGTAGATGGAAAACAAGATAATCTGCCTGGCCATGTATAGGAGGATCCAGAATGTAAGGTAGGTACTAGATAGTGGTAACATATCTGGTAATTGGAAGAAATCAGCTGTTTAAATGTCATAACTTCCTTTTAGGACTGGCAGATAATATATGACAATTATTTAAATGTAAACTTCTTATACACAATTAATTTAGTAATCTTTAGTGTATTTTTAAAATCATGTTTGTATTTGTCTGTATGGAGGGTGGCAGTAGTATGTGCAGGTGACTGCAGGTACTCATGGAGCTCAGATCACTGGATCTGGAGTTACAGACAACTGATATCTACCTGGCCTGGGTGCTGGGAACCAAACTAAGGTCCTATGCAAGAGCAGTACATTCTCTTAACTGCTAAGTCCCCATTTTATTAAGTATTTCCCGTGCAGCATTGTGGGCATATTTATGCTCAAAATAAACTAATTAGCTATTTAATATCTAAAGTCAATGTGCCTTTCATAGTTACTTTCTTGTTGCTGTGCAACTTATCATAACCATAGCAACTTATAAAAGAGTTTAATTTGGGGCTCACAGTTCCAAGTGGTTGAAGTTTGAGACCAACATGATGGCAACAAGCATGCAGGCATGCTGCTGGGGCAGTAGCTGAGAGTTTGTATCTGTTATACAAGCATAAGGTAGACACAGCTAACTGGGAATGTCATGGGTTCTTGAAAGGCTAAAGCCCTGACCCAGTGACACACCTTTTCCATCCAATCAGGACACACCTTCTAACTCTTCTCAAACAGTTTCAGCATCTAAGAACCAAATATTCAAATGTATGAACTCATGAGAGCCACTCTCATTCAAACCACCACAGTGCCGGTATGGTTTCACGGTGGCCATAGGCGGATGAGTGGCTTCTTGTACGTAAAATACAGAGTGTTACAGTCCCAGTACATTTTTGGCATGCAAGCTGAGATTGCTGGGTGTTTTTATTATTATTAATTTACTTAATCACTGCATCCAAGCCTCCACTTTGTAAGTGAGCCCATAGTAGTTACTTTTCTGATTCTGTGATAAAACACCATGTACAAGGCAACTCATGGAAGGAGGCATTTATTTGAGCTTCTGCTCTGGAGGGCTAAGAGTGGGGATGCATGGCAGCAAGAAGCAGGCATGGTGGCAGGTGAAGAAAGCTAAGAGCTCACATGCGAAAATGCAACTGTGAAGCACAGAGAGGCAACTAGATGTGGAATGAGACTATATATGCTCAAAGCCCATTCCAATGACATACTGTCTCCAGGATGCCACAACTCCTAAACTTCCCTAAACAGAGCCACCAACTGGAGACTAAATGTTCAAATATCCACATCTTTGGAGAGCATTCTTATTCAAACCACCATGGGCCACGACTGGAATCCTATCTTTCTCAAAGTCTGCCTTCTGAGTCTTCTCTAAGACTATTACTTAAAGGCATAGCTGCACCTCAGTGACTTCAGTTGTCCCTACAGGGCAGCTTACTCCTGAGCAAAGCTAGGAGTCAGGGTTTCTTGGCTTTGGTTCCATTTCTGTTGGGCACAATGCCTGTAAGTCTCCGCATCCTTGTCTATATACTGGGATTGTTAATTCTTTCTTTCTTTGTCTCATAGCTAGCCAGGAACACATGAGAAACTTGGCAAAAATATTCACTGGATTGTAATGTAGTTTATATCAGTGTCAAAGTATACATTGGTAAGATCGTTGATTTGCATTGAGTAGAAACACTGTGTTTTGCGTCTTTCTCCTCTTTGGGAGTAATCCCGTCTGCAAACTGGGCATCCTCTCAAGATGCTGTGTCTTTCTGGTACTCCAGTATTGGTGCAGACATGGGGAGATGGCCCGCTGTATCAGAAGCATGGCATCTCTACCCCAGCCATTTCCAGACAGATTTCTACCACTCGATGACTGCCATTCGATCCACAGTTCAGGCAAGCAGCACACCAGTGCACCATTGATCCAAGCATCTTTACCTCATAAGTTTCTAAGAGAAATAAAAGACAAAGGATATAGGTTGCCACAAGTGGGTGTAATTTAGACTAGTTCGTTTCAATTGATTTAGAGCAAAGATGCACCATTATATCCTACAATTTTAACAGTGAACTCAGTAGACTATTCCTTTACCTATGACATGTGTGTCAAATCTTTTGTTTTTGCTGATCCAGTGATAGGCCGATGCCTACTAGAACATCATAATCCAGGTTGTCCATCAATCCCCACACTCCACTACACTCTCTTGAGGACACAGCAAGAGTTCAGTCAAGGTCTCCATGTAGACACTGGAAGCCAATCAGCTATGCTGGAGGTGGTGACAGCTATAGTCATCACAGTTCTGGAGCATCAATGACCCACAGCTAAAGTTGACTCACAATCGCTCTTCCTGGACTAGAACTTACGACTGCTGAGCCTTGGCTTTCATTTAAATCCAATAATTAGATTTCTATCAGAAGAAGCATTCAGAGCTTCATAACATCCAACTTCATCTCAGGAGATGTTGCTGCTGCCACTGCCCTACTAACACTAGCTCTCCATGGAGGTTGCAAGTCTACCTCATCATCCCCAGCTAGCCAGTTTCTCTGTGAGGTCACAGAATGTCTCTGTTACAGCCGTGCCTGTAAGACTAGGCTAAGATATATTAAGCACAGATGATGTGGAACAGATTAAGAAGTAAGAAGAGGAAGCAGATGCCTTGTGAACTGGGTATTTTTTATATCTATGGCCATTTGCAGTACAGCAATGCCAGATTCTAACCCCATAGTCCACAGACTGGGGAGGCTCTGGTGTTATCATCACCTACTTAGCCATTCATTGACAGTCCTCTAACAGGTCTCATTCTGCTCCCCTGCAGAGTAGTCACAAGGGCATTACAGGGACAGTTTAAATTTTTAGAAGGTATAGAAAATGGTGCCCCTTCCAGAGAAAGTGCATAGTGACCACACCCACATAGATAGGTCTTGGTCTTTAAGCCACAGGTAACATCTTAGCTCCACTAGGAGGTGATTGATGTTGACACATAGTCACCCATGGTGAAAGGGATTAGGTACCCCAGGATCTACAAGAAGTCTAGTAACTGAACAGCTAGGAGCTCTTCCAGAACTGAGCTGGGATCAGAAACATTAGAGTTCTGGCTTGGACCCAGCTCTGTGTCAATCAACACTGCCTCTTTTCCTACCCTCATTGTCTTTGTCTGCATAAGCTGGCAGTGAGATGCTTTAGCAGGGCTTCTTCACACATTTGCTTAAGAACATGCTGAACACTTCTAGTGATGGAGTACTGGTTACACAGGTGACGCAAACCCCCCTGCTGCAAAATGAATGCCATATCACACACACTAGGATCTGATTTTAAACAGGAAAGACTGGGTCTTTCCATTGAAAGGGTATCACTTCCTATCTTTCTTCTCCTTCTAACCAGGATGGCAAAAAGAGAGGAGCCACCCATTTAAAAATCAAACAGTTACGTGAAAAAGTGACCCTTCCTGCAAACCAAAACCAATAATGGTTACACCTACACCAGTACTAGTTTGATTATTGATCTATTTGATAATGTTGGATTAAGTCAAGAGAAGGCGTTCTTAAAAATAAGTTACTGAACTGCAGGCTAAGGCGGAAGAATTACTTGAGTACTAGAGTTCACATTTGTCCTTGTAAGAGGGAAGCAGAAACAAATTAGTCTACAAAAGCCATGGTGGAAGTAAAACTGAGAAAGTGCTGTGGAGATATAAGCCAAGGTATGCAGTTCAAAAATCTGGAGAAGGTAGAGAGACTTACTCTTCTTTGTACCTTGGCAAGAGACAGGAAGCACAACACTACGATTACCCTGTCTAAATGATAATTCCTGGAAAGCTGGGTCTGAAATGGATTAATTAGAACCGCAGTGATACATAGAGGATAGAACGTAGCAAGCCTAGAGACTAATTACAAATTGTCTTGGGTTATATTTAGTCCCCTAAAAAGGCATTGTTGCCTACCTCTGTGAAACCTACATTCTGAGTCTGGCAGATAAAACTAAACCTGGCATTCTGATAAACAGATAAAAAACATTTGGAATGTGTTAACCAAATGCTATTCTTCACCAAAGAGCTAAGAATGCTGTCAGATCACACCAAGGACCTAAAGCTGAGATTTCTCCACTGTGCTATAACCGCCTACCTAATGTTTCCACCAATGTATTTCAAAAGCACTTTGACTTATAACTTTTCTCTGTTCTGTTGACATCATGAAACTACTTCTACTTTGGAACATAGAATTTGAGGTGACCTAAATATGTGTTTCTGGGCCCTGGTCATTCATTATCTCCAGATTAAATGAGGTGAAAGCTGTGCTTTTTTGTATGGACACCAATAAAATGAATTTTAGACTACTTGTCTTCAAACTGAAAAGAAAACTTATGCATGTTTTTACAGTCATAAAATATCTATAAATTCATTGCTGTGATTTGTAGGAAATTAACTCAACTACCAAAAATGCAGCTGCTGCATTGTATCCCTGACTGAAACGATAACAAATAGTGTGCTTTTTCTTTATTTGTACAGATTAACCCAAAGTTTAGTATGAAGAGCAATTTGGGGTTGGGTTTATTAGCAAATCAGACTTGCTTATACATGCTTCATCAGTTGCATGTAGTTCTACATGAACTTCTACATGAACTTCTACATGAACTTCTACATAAACTTCTACATGAACTTCACGGTAGAGAGTAATCTCAGGCCTCTGCCTGCAGTTGTTCACTAAAGCCTGAAGTTCGACCTTTCACTCCAGGTTAGAGAGAATGTTTCCACCACAGAAGTCCACTGTCGGGACAGAGGTGTGTGTCTTGAGGTTGGGATCGGGGTGGGCCTCTGGGTATTATAGCTCATCAGAAACACAACTGGTATTTCCGATTGAGTATAGCTATGTGCTTACGTGAAACTGGCAAGAACACAAAGTCATTTCTTTCTCTAAGCTAATGGGAGCAAGCAGCAGGCAGAGTTTGTCTTCCAGGTCACCCCTTGGTACCCAGACTCAAAGATCTTGCTTCCTAGAGCAGAAGCTGCAGAAAGAGTCAACTGCTGCCAGACGCTTCCCTGGGTGCCCTCTGACCTCTCTCATCTTTCCTGAAGCAGTACTAGAAATGGCTATGGCTAGAAGATAAAATGGAAGGCTGACAGCGGTGGGGCAAGGCAGTCTTCAGGACTCCATCCTTTGGTTTGCAGGGAAGAACAAAGGAATGAGAACTTTAAAAAGGGATGGAGACACAGAGTGTGTCTGACACACACATATAAATACTATTTTTTTCCAAGCCACATTCTTATTTCCTCACCACCTTTCTCTGTCCTGTAGGCCACATAAAGACTGCATTGTATATGTTCATCTCAGAATTATGGGCTGAAGGGCCCTTTCCTAGAGGATGGCAGTGATGTGAGATAGACATCTAACCCTTAATGACATAAAACTACTATATGATCTCTTCATAGTCAAAATTGACTGTGCAGAACATACAAGACTTTCTAGATTATCAAAAAGGGTCTATCTATACCCTCCTTCTTGTTAGTAGTCTTTCTCTTTCTCTCAGATGAACATCTTTATTTCTTTCTGTGTTAGACTTGAACACAGCTTTTCAAATAAAGCATTCTTTTCAGTTTTCTTAGGAGGCTGCCCCTAGCTGTCAAATATCATTTGCAATACAGTGAACTGGGAAATCACATACTAGCCAGGACCACTAACTGGCCAAGGGCCCTCAGCCAAAGGAGCTGGGAGTCTATAGGACTAGAACTGGAGGGAAGTTCAAGTTTGCTATGCATGGGTACCCTCCAGTTCTTTAAGCCTGGCAGAATCATGAGGTGCCTTTTGCATCATCATCCTGGTAACTTGCTAATCCCAAAGCATGAAAAAAGGACTCGAAACTGTGGGAGTTTCTTTGACAAATGTTCTTTGGGTATTGGTGTCTTTTCTACAATGGTTAATCTCACATGTCAGTTTGAGCATAATTTGGGGAGCCCCAAAATACCCAGGTAAATGTTACTTGACAAATTGTGCCTGAGGATGCTTCTTCATTGGATTGTTGTGTGCCACTATTTCTGGAGAGACCTGACACAAAATCTACAGGGAACTAATAACAGACCAAAACAAAGATACAACAAAAGCCCAACTTCTTGAAACAATGAATTCATTATAGGAATTAAGGTGAGGGGTTAGATACAGCATCAGGAACTACTCATATCACCCCAAGACCACTTAGCACTAGTCTATTGCAGATCATGACCTGAGGAAGCACAGAACTTACTGCACAATTTACTGAAATCTCAGCAGGTCAGAAACTCTTTCTGGCTACTCAGTGGGCCCACACACTCTTGGTAGTCTTTAATGCTTGAAGAGGGAGAAGCCTTGTCTATCTGGTCCATTTCAGGGATTTTCTGAGATTTCTGAGTTGATTATTCCTGACTCTTAAGGAGTCTGCTGAGTCTTCTGGAGCTTGGAAGGAAATTGCTATACAACAGGACTGGGCCATTAGAATTAGGAAACTGTGAAATAAGTGTGGGCCCCAGGCAATCCTCCTGCCCCAGCCCTGCTGATGGCAGGAAGAGAGGAAAAGCGCTGAGAAAGACTGGGTTTTCTCTCTGCCTGACCATCTTCTAGCTACCACAGTGATCCTTTCTTGCCTATGGACTTGGATCGAGACTGGAACTTTCTTCCTTGGCTCTCCTGTTTCTCAGGAATTTGGGTTAAAACAGAAAGTCTACCTTTGGTCTCCTGGATCTTCAACTTGCTCAGTATAGATTTTGAATTTCTTAATCTCCAGTATCACAGAACATCTCCCTCTCTATCTACCTTTCTTTTCTGTATCTGTCTGCTCTATGTCTTTTCTCATCTGTCTATCTCTACCATTTCTACCTATCTCTACCTTCTGTCTCTGATTCTATCTGTCTTCTCTACTTCAGTATCCCTCCTCTTGGTTCTGTTTCTCTAGAGAACCGAGTCTAATGGTGTTTTCAAGATAATTGCCACATCCCAAAACAAATGGGAGCAGCACCTCCAAGGCCCATAACAGATTTCCAAGTGCTTCTTTTCACAAAAACTCCAATATTCTGGTGATCTTGTATCCATATTTCATAGTGTGCTGCTGAGCTTTTCTTATGCTGGGAGCTTATTAAAGCAAACAAACCAACAAAACACTGAAAAGTCATACTCAGCTAACATTCATTCCCAAGACAGTAGCCCCCCAATGGCCATAATACACACAAAACAGGCAAAGATGCTACAGGTAGTTGGAGAAGGCACAGACTGTGGATTCAAGACAAGGCCTTCTGGGAGCAGTTTTAAGGGTTGTGTTTATTATAATGGAATGAAGTCCTGGAAAGATGCTTCTTTATGCAAAAAAAGATGAGTGGCTGTAAGCTTTCAGGGGTAGCCCAGGAGGGAGTGCCAAGTGTTTTTTTTTTTTTTATTGGTATCACATAAAAATAACAAAGACCCTTGGTGGCCCTTAGCACAATTTTGCAAAGTATGCAAAATGAATAGAATTCTTACTGGATCTTTGTTATCCTTACTTTCTGTCTGTCATTTTTCTCTTCTGTCCTATTTTCTCTTCTTTATCCTTCTATTCATTTGGTTTGGAGAGTGAGAGTCATAGGTTTGTAGGAACACATTTAATTATTTGTGCTGAGCAGAGAGGCCAACATTCTCCCAACAAAGCAACCCATGTCTCTGGCACCTCACCTGTAAGAGCCTGGCTCCTGGCACTCTGAGTGTGTGGGTTTCCATACTGTCTATCTTGAGATTTGGACTAGTCATCTGGAACACATTCATGTTGGCCTCACAATGTTCTATGGGAGAGATAAGAGCCACAGAATTCTATGGGAAGCAGACTGGTTCCCCCCTCATATTGCCCTTGTAAAACAATTGTGTTAGAATCATTGCACAACCCTGTTTCCTTCTGAGAGAGTAAGTTGTCCACCAGCCAGGGAAATGGGTAGCCAGACCTTCTCACAATGCTTTGCCCAAGGTATCTTCCTGAGGGCATTCTGGAAGGTACCACATATGAGTCAGACAATGACCACAACTCAGGAACAAAGTCTGTAGACCCCTCTTTGTCTGGAAACATTGTGATAGCATTGTAGTCAGTTGAATAGAATTGTGATTTCATGATGCTAAGTTTCCACATAAACCTTGGGGAAACTCTGTCACGATTTAAAGTTCCTCAGGTGCAAACTCAAAGAGGTTGAGAAGTTTAGGGAGGATGTTTGCTAGGAGGTATTTGTTGGGGTGGAGAGAGCAGAGTTGGGCAAAGGAAGGTTTTGGCTGGGATGCTGACCACCAGAGATACTTTACATTGGAGTAATGGTCTGGAGCCTTTACCCTCTGTTCAATTAACTGTGGGGTAAGGGCTGTTCTGAAAGAGGTAAGTCAACTTGGTCAGATGCTCTTCAACCAAGATAATTCTCAGAGAAGAGTGAAGGGTGAAATATCGTCTTCTGATATGTCTTTCAATAGTTGGGAAATAAGTCCTTTGAGGTTGAGAGGGGTGAGAGGCTGCATATCACAGTGACCCCTCACTTTCCCTAGGCCACTGACAGCATGGTAGGAGTGCTTTATAGCAATGATCACACCTGAGCCTTTAGCTAAACATTAAAGAGAAACTATACTGTTTGGACTTTTGAGGGAAGAAAGGTAGATGGTGTCACTAGCTGAGCAAGGCAGAGTGGGTGTTCTAACGACAAGCATTGCTTTGCTTAAGCTGCTTTTTAAAAATTTCATTGTGTTTTAAATGTACCTAATAGCTACACAGACAGTCACTCCAGTTCTCCAATTAGCCTGTGTGAGAATCACCCAATCACTTCCTATTTCGCCTTCATTCCTATCAGGACATTAGTGGGCACATTTAGCACTGGACATGTGCCCAGAATTACAACTCTGACAAAAACTCATTCTCCAGAATCGAATTCCACCTACCAGGAGCCATGCTTGTGGTCTGCTGGCAAAGAGCTTCTGGGTTAGTGGAGAACACAGGCCTTGCAGGCAAGTGATCTGAGACAAGTTACCTTCTGCTGTCAACATGGGTCACGGAGGGCTGCAGCCCTTGACTGTGAGACCTGAAGCAGGAGAGTTATGATGTGCATAGGAAGGACTCAGGGATCACCATCATTTTGGGATACAAGGAAACAGAGGTGCCACAAGGCAGTGGAAGAAATCAGTTCTCATCTGAAATGATGAAGGTCAAAGAGAAGAGTCTAGGTACCTGTCTTGGGGTTTCTATTGCTACATCCTTATTTCAGGGTGAAATCACTTTGACTAAAAACAAGTTAAGGAGGAAAGGATTTATTTGGCTTACACTTCCACATCATAGTCCATCACTGGAAGAAGTCAGGATTAAATTCAAATGTCTGCAATCTGAAGGCAACCCTGATGCAGAAGCCATGGAGGGGTGCTGCTTACTGGCATGCTCCACAAAGCTTGCTGAGCCTGCTTTCTCAGTACCACTAGCCCAGGGATGGCACCACTCACAGAGGGCTGGATCCACCCACATCAATTAGTAATTAATAAAAGTTTCTACAGCTAGATATTATGAAGGCTTATTCTCAGTTGAGGTTCCCTCCTTTCAGGTAACTCTATCTTGTGTCAAGTTGACATAAAACCAGCCAGTATAGTCGCCATAAGAAAGTTAGAAGATTCAGTTTGCTAGGACACTGGCTCTTTCCTGAGGCAGTGAGAGTGGGGAGTAGCAGTTTCTTCTAAACTCAAAAGCCCCAATTATTTGTACTCCAAAAGAGCAATTCTAGTCAGGTCTGCAACAACCAAACCACACTGTTTCCCTGCTGTACAGCCAGTCTTATACAGGAAGCCAGTATCTCCTGCTGACCTAGGAAGCCCACCACTGTGTTTAGACTCAACATCACAGGTACTGGGCTGAAACTTGATCCTCTGGGGTGAGAAAAGTTCCGTAGATAATACAGTCCTCTAGAATTTTGTGCTTTGGTTGCAGCCTAGCTCAACAAAACTCTTCTTCCTGCCTGATACTACTCCTTACAGGGAAATCAAGGCCTATAGTCCTGGTTGTACCATCCATTACTATCAAGCCACTAGAGACCATGCTTCTGGGGCCCTGTGGTCATAGCCCAGTCCTGTGGGAGTTGCAAAACTTTGACTAGGAAGATATCACAAATATTTGTTCACTCCAGCTAGGGCACCAGAAAAACAAAACAAAACAAAACCACAATTCCACTCAAGTCTAGTATGGTGAACTAATAAGTTTACTGGATTTATGTAAGCAGAAACAGGGATGACTCAAATGCAATAAGTCATGGAAGTGTCCTATCACATCTTTGATGGTCATTTATGAAAGCTGCATCCCTATAGTATTTGCCCAACTTGTTGACAGCTCCACTAAGGAGTCTCCATTTCCCTAGCCATTGTTTGGCTCTTTTATAAACCTTGAGGCTTGTAAGTCTTATAGATTTCAGAGTTTCAAGAGCCTCCCTCCCCCCTCCTTCTCCAGGACGAAATATTTCAGTGTGGAGGAAGTGGCTAGATAAAATTGGGGTACATTGATCAGTAGTTCTTACTATGAAGACTAAAGGAGTGGGAGCTAGTCTGTCAGCAGAGACCTGGGCCTGAGTCAGCACCTGGTGAGCAAAAATCACACATTCAAGCCTTGGATTCCACCAGGAAGCTAGTAGGTATGTGGATAGGGATCTGGGATGTTTTCTGCTCTGCCATGGATTAGTGGCAAGCATGTGAGGTAGGCCAGGCCAATCTATGTTCCTGTCATGGACACACAGAAACCTCCAGGGAGAGCCTTATAGGAAAGAATAAAAGTACTTTTCTGGCCTTTGCTGAGATCCTGGGACACATAATACATGATTCCAGGGCTGGGTTAGTTTTTAATTGATGCTGCAACGTTAAGGGATTGCTACAAGTTTAATGGATTGAAGCAATATACATTTATCTTACATCGTTCTAAAGGCTGGAAGTTCTAAATGACTTTCAGGGGATAAACTCAAAGGGCCTGTGGAATGTGCCCCCTTGCAAGCTCTGGACCAGAACCCGGTTCTTGTCTAGTCTAGATTCTAGAGGCTGCCTACATTTCCAGTTTCTGGAAGCAGATGGTGATACTAGCTCTGGTCTTTTTGTTCCTCTTCACATCTCTGCCCCTGCCTCTGGCCAAGGATCTTTTTGATTATTGGCTCAATAGATGATCTCCTGTCTCAAGACTCAGCCATACTACAGACTTATTTTTGCTTTGTGAGAGAACATATGGCAGGTTTAAGAGATAAGGATGTGGGTCTCTTTGGGAACATTTATTTAGAGTGACATCATGACTATGTCTGTATCTGAATACAATTAAGTGATACAGTCTAGTCCTCCAGGAGCATAGCAGAGCCTAACACAGGTTGGTCCTCATAAGAACAGAACAATGTGGTCTTTGGAAAGAACTCTCAGGGAAAGCATGGCAACTTCCAGGTTAGTATGGCAGCCACGAGGCCACAGACTTCTACTCCAAACAATCCCTCTTTCCTTTCCCCTTTAACAGTTTGCCTCCCACAAGAGACACTATCAGCCATGAGTTTCTTTACATGCCTTTCTACCCATAAAGGCTATAGCATGTGCCAAAGTTCTGGCCAAGGGGTCTTGAGGAATTGCTAAGGGCTTTATTATTCCTTGATTAAAAAATGAAAGGTGACCAGGAATCCTTCACTCCCTCCAGCTTGTGAATATACACAAGTGTGAGTACACACTAGCGTGAGGACAAGACAATGAGATTTAACACAGATGAGATGTTCACTAGTGTGGGGATCATGGGCAATGAACTCAGGGCCTTCTGAGCTGTGAGAAACCCTTAGAAAATCTTGCTTTTCTATTCGTTATCATAATATAAAGTAAAGTTAGAGCTGGGTATAATCCCAGTACTAGGGAGATTGAACCAAGAGGATGGTGAGCTTGCAGCCAGCCTGGGCCATGTTACAACGACCTCACCTCTCCGAGAAAAATAAATTACACTGTTTAAGCTACTACAAGCTTTAGGGCCTTCCCATGCCATCAAATAATTCTTCAGCAGAGCAAGGAAGAAGGAGTGCTTAGCAACAATGATGGCAAGAGGCACCCCATCTCAAGAAGATTCATACAAGATCAATAAAAGGTTGCTATGTATGTGCTAACATCCTCAGGCAGCTATGACAAATTATCACAGACCAGTGGCTTAAAACAGCACTCTGTTCTCAGCCTGCAGGCCAAGTTTGCTCCTTCCATAGGAAGAATCTGTTCCATCTCTTTTGACTTTCTAAGATACCTAAGGATTCTTTGTCTTGTAGCAACATCTCTGCCGTTTCTGTGTCTGTCTTCACACAGTGTGACATCACTGAATGTAGATCCATTCTAAGCCCTCTGTAGCCTCATGCTAACTTCACCACACATTCAAAGACCCCATTTTTTAATCTAATCACATTTGTAGGTCCTTGGAGGACAGAAATGGGGGGGCACTACTTAGCCACACAAACATGGATAAGTATTTCAAGGATACTGACGGGGCACTCTGCAGATGTTTAAATCACTCAAAGATGAGTTTGCAGGGATCTGAGATCCTTGCACTGGCCTGTGAAGTCAGAATCTTTACTGTTCAGCAATCAGGCTCCTCTTGTGTTGTGTGTCAAGTGAGTGTGTTTTCAAGGCTAATGAAGACATGGAAATGCCAGTGAGCATTTGCAATCATAATTTCTGCTCTGTCACACATGGGAAAAGCAAACTACAAAAGGAACAGGGCCTTGAGGCATCGGCAGAGAGGTAATGGCAGTGGAGGTGCCAAAGGGTCACTGTTGAGTATCAGTCTCAATGAGCCAATGGAGATTCTCATATGCAGGGTACAGTGCAGAACATGAGTCTCTCTCCCTGTATCCAGCTATAGAAGCAAAGAGGGTAGGCAGGGGGATGGTGGTGCAAAAGGAGCTCAAGGAAACAGAGCTTCTCTGAGTTCTCTAGCAATAAAGAGAGGGAGTCCATACCACAGCAGAACTAAAGTCATTATGCCTTAAGGTTGTAACTGAAAAGCCTTCAGCCTTCACTCATGCAATCCAACAAAGGATTAGGAAATGTACTAGCCAGACCTTCTTGGATCACTATGAACCGGGTACTGCTCAAAGGCCTGAGAAGAGTGAAAACAGCCTGCCAGCTACAGCATGCCATATGCTGGTACCCAATAAAGCCATGCTCATTTCACAAAACAGAAAATACAAGAAAGGGACAACAATGGGTCAAAGCCACCTAATCAGCCCAACAGAGCCAGGACTGGGCTGGCACCTTAGAGGCCATGGGGCATATTGCCTGCCCTCCTCTCCAGGATTCTGTGTACCCTTGGAAGGAAAACCCTGTGGATAGTTGTAAAAAAAGTCCCTAGACAATAGTATTTTCCTAAGTCTTTGTCTGATATGAGGAAATACTCCCTGGGATGGTTGATCATCAGCTGACTATGTCTGAAGGTGGTTGGGTTTAGCAAAGCATACTTTGTATGGTCTGTGAAGGCTTTTCCTGAGAAGACTGACATATGGGTAGCACCACCTACTAGACTGGATGTTGGGGCAGGAGAAAGATTCAAAGTTGAAGAAAAAGGCAGCTTGAGTGCGCAAGCTACACCCTTCCTGAGCCTGACAGAATCTAGAATCACCTAGGACTTAAATGAACTGAGTGGAACTATGTGGTGGGTAGCACTAGTCCAAGGGGAGGTGGTGTGTGACTTCTCCTGGAGAGAGAAAAGGGAATGTCTGCTTACCTCGGCTGGCTTCAAATGTGCTGAAGTCCATCGGTGAGCTAGAGAGGCGGAGGTTGTTTACAGGAACACCTGTGATATGAGAGACTCCCTTCTAGCCTTCTTATTTCAAGTGGATACTTCTGACCTTCAGAGGAGCCTGACCTTTAAGACAAAGTTCCCAGAGCCGTGATCCATCTATTCCCTGTCTATTCTTGACACAATTCACTTTCCTGAGAGCTAAAAATAGAACACCAGAGACCAAGGTGTGACCTGTGCATTGTGGTGTAGTGTATTTACTTCTATTTGGGACCAGGTGTTTGTTGGAGGAATATAGTGGAATACCCTTGTGATCCCAGTGATCAGAAGGCCAAGGTAGGAGGATTATGACTTCCAGGCTAATCTGGATTATCTAGCAAGCCATCTTTCTGGCTCCCACCTCTGAAACCCCCAGCTTCTCAGGGGTGGCTAGGGTAGGGAAATGGGTCTGTACTGGTATATTATCTTGATGAATATGAATTTGCCAGAAGGACATGGCAGGAAAGAATTGTTCCTGTCAAGCTTGCTTGCTACTAATTCAATACACAATAATATGGAGCCAAGTGCTGAGTGACATGGTCAGTTTACAAGAACAAGCAAAGAGCCACCTGGTACCTACCTTCCCTGAGCCTTTGATTAATAATAGTTTTGTGATATACAACAACAAGTTGAAAATTAAATGGGTCAGAGACATGAAGCAAGAGGTAGGTGACAGCTTCTACAGAGACCCCATGTGAGTTGTACAAGGCCATGTGACTGATTAGGAAGACTAAGTAATCCTCAAGATATCAGAATGGCATGTTTGATGACTTGGTAACGAAAAGAAGGGAAGATCATCCATGCCCAGGATCAACACTTTGAGCTTAAGAGCAAATGAAGGGGAAAGTTAGTACAGAGATCTGTGAGGGTCCTGAGGCTGGATAGCAAGGGTAGAGAAGGTCTGCCATGCTGGTCCAAGTGAGCAGTTCTGCTAATAAGGGCCCCATTGGGAAGCCAGGGACAGGGTAGATTTCACTACAAGAGTATACTACTTAGTTGGTTTTTTATTTTGTTTTGTTTTGTTTTGTTTTTTGTCAACTTGACAGAGCACAAGCTAGAATCAACTGGGAAGAGGAACCCTCAGTGGAAAAAAAATGCCTCTATCAGATAGATAGGCAAGTCTCGGAGGTGTTTCCTGATTGATGTTTGATGTGAGGACCCAGCACTCTGTGGATGCTGGTGGCTCTGGGTTGTATAAGAAAGCCAACTAGGAGAGCCACAAAGAGCAAGCCAGTTAGCAGTGTTCCTGAATAGTTGCTGAATCAGTTCCTGCCTTGAGTTCCATCTCCGACTTCCCTTTGTGAGGAACTGTAAACTATAAATCAAAATAAACCTTTCTTTTCCCATGTTGCTTTTGGTCAGTGTTTTATCATAACAATAAAGAAACAAACTACGATACATGGTACTCGTGCTCCCACATCATCACCTTGGCTTTACCGTAAGAGGGCAGCATGAGCTCAGGGGACCTGTGGGGACTATGTCAATGGGACAGGAGACAGGAAACTGGAGTATCTCAAGATGAGTTAATGGGGTGCCCTGAGCTGAACCCACACCTTCTACCAGGCATTGTGGTTGCCATGTCTATAGTACATTGACTACCATCTCCACCCAGAAAGACAGGCTGAGGAAAGGCTTGCCAGTAGTGTATCCATGAAGAGAGGGGTATACTTCTGCTTCTGAAAGGTGGGGCTTTAAAAGGGAGTACTCACTCCCACAATGGAACCTTTCCACCCTGACTAGAGATGGCCAGGGAGTGAGGAAAGGACAGATACACCCTTTGCAACCTAGAACCTCAGTGTTTATTTGATCCTGCACGCAAAGAGAGGTTAGGTTTGGCCAACTCGCCTATGAGCCCATGTCTACAATGCACATTCACTCAAGACTCTACTCACTGAGGGCTTCCTCTATTCCCTATATGTTCTCAACCTTCAGCTTCAGGGTCAAAGCAAAGGTTTCTCCACTATAGCAGTGTTAAGCCACAGAGGGCAACTGCCCCCCAGGGCCCTGAAGGGGAAAGTTTCAACAGACACCATGGTGCAGACAACGCCATGTCTACAGTTCTATTAACTATAAACAAAGATGTAAGACAGATTTCTGCAACTGTGCTATCGGAAGTAAGGATGCCAGCAGCAGCCAGCGCGACAGGTTGCAAACCTGCACAACTTGAAAACGTTAATTGGTTGGCGTGTCATAATTTTCACACACATGTAAATAAGGTTAATGAATTTTATTCCACACAGATGATTTAAATTGTAAAACAATCAAATGACTTTTCAGGTAATACTTTGGGGCCCAAATCAAATAAAAATTTCAAGTCATTATAACTTTGGAAAAAGAAACTAATTTGAATATGCGATTTAAATCCATTAAACAGTCTTCACAACTTTAAATGGTGATAATAGAAACCAGAAAGCTCGAGAGTGGTTAAGATTAATTAAGAGTGAACGCATTGGGGAGACGAAAATTACAGTGCCTTCATTTTAGAATGCAAATGAGGTCAAAAAGTTTAAATTAATGTTCATCTATACAAACACAGCCCCCATAAAGGAGAAATATTTCATTACAAGGATTTTTATAAGTACTGAATTCTGCACTTCTGGATATATAAGTAGTAACAAATTGATAAACCGCAACCTGTTGTCAGTTAATTACAGCACTTGTATGGCTGCTAAGAGTTAAGCAGGGAGCTATTTAGAAATCTTAATCCACAGAATTCTCTGGTTTGATTTCTCTTCCTTTGGAAACAATGTTAGTGATGCCTAGATAATCTGTAGTATTTCAGTCTACAGCTGTCTCCTACTTCATGGAACTCCTCTTCAAACAATGGTCAAAAATGTTCCTTGGGCTTCCAGAGTTGTACAGGTAGCTAGGATCACCTGGCACGCAACCCAGCCCTTTTGTTCTGCTGGGTGATCACTAACCAATGGCCACCATAAATATACAATGCTGCTTGGCTCTGAGATGGGACAAAAGCATATAACACCACTCACTGCACAGCATAGAATCAAGAGAAATCTAGATCCGTACCCTGAAATTGCAGCCCCCAGCAGACAGGTCCTTGTAAGGCAGAAAGTTGTTTCTTATGTAAACCTTTTATGGAGGAAGTTGGGATGCCAGGCAAAGATGTAGCTTCTGCCAAAGTCTGAAGCCTGGCCTCAGGCTGATCATACAGGGCCCCCTGGGGAGGCAAAGAGAATCCTCTAATTGCCTTCCAGACCCCCTTCAGTCAGTCCTTTCTTGGCTATGAGCCAACACCCAGAAGCCAACACTGAGAACTGTCAGCCCAGGGCAATGTTCCAGAGAGCAGAGTCTCTAGCAGCTACCAGGCACAACTCAGGGATCAGAAATCAGTTTTGCAAAGAAGACCACAGAGCACCATCAGCCTCTACCACAGCTGTCACTACCTTCTCCCTTCGCCTTTTCCCAGGTCACTGGGGACACGTTCCGGAAAACTTGATGGCATGATGAATCCCCATCTCATACTTAGCTAGAGCTCCTTAAAATAAGGAACGATATAGGCCTCAGGCATCCCTTATATTAGAAACATCTCATAATGGACTTCCCATCAGAGATATGCTCATCCTATAAATCTTCCTCAGCGAAACCAAACTGCCCTCTCTTTACCTGAAAACTTTATTAAACACACAGACACACATGAATATACTCACTCCCCAATACTCCACCTTAGCCACTTGACAAGAGATGCCAATCAGAATGAAGAGATTGGCTTTGAGACTGGTGTACGGTTCAAGATGATCCAAAGACTCTTAGTCCAAGGACTTTTGCTAGAACCCTGAGAAGTTGGCATTGGGCCCCCTCTGAGTTAATTACCCTGAAATCCATAACACATCTAACAACAAACTGATTTCAAAACTTGCTGAGGCGATTACAGAAGAAAACAAAACCAAGTACTTTAGTGAAATGCTAACCACAACTAGTCACACCAGCTGGTCTGAGTCCTACCTGAGGCTCTGGTCAAGTGGGAGTTGTTCAGGGCTCCTAGGAATGAGTTCTGGTTACAGGCAGTTGGGAGAACCTGCTGTAAGCAACTGATAGCCTGGAAAGACACCCAGGAAAACCATCTTCTAATCTTGAGCTGTCTGATGTAGCATGAAATTTAGAAATTTAAAATGTAGAGCCTCGTGCAGACCCTTGGATCTGGAGTCCTAGTCACAGTATGACCTCGATGGAGTCTTTGTGGCCCTTTCTGTAATCTCAGGTCATTTGTGGTACATGTTTTGGAGAGTGGCATCAAAGAGTGTGATTCAGAACTCTGTGGCTGATTTCTTCAGGAGTCCTTTCTGGAAATGCAAATCAAAATTTTCTGGCTTTAACATCTTGTCCAAGTCAGAATAGATATGAAAAAAAATAACAAATAGTAGTGGTTTAGGGGGCACTTATGAAGTTCTGGTAGAAATATAAATGAGTGCAGCAACTGTAGAAATCAGAGTGGAGGATCTTCAAATACCTGAATCTAGAATTTACATGTATTATGGTATTCCTTAGGATTCCAAGTGAGCATTCAATAGGTGTATTTGCATACTCTTGTTCTGTGCAGCATTCTGTACAATTGCCAAGCTATGAAACAGGACTAGGTGTCTATCAACATTCAAATGGATAAAAAAAAATGTGATGCATATATGGTGGAGTATTATTCAGCTCTAAACATTAACAAGATTACACTGTTTGCAGTAATATAGATGAAACTGGGTGTCATCATGATAAGCAAAATAAACTAGATTCAGAAAGATGAATATTGGATAGTTTTTCTGTACATTCACACACACACACACATACACACACACACACACACACACACACACACACACACAAATACTTCAGGACACCTAGAGATGAGTTTTAGCCTCCGACAATTAGGTGGCCCTCCTCTTACCCACTGATACCCTGAAAAGACACCCAGGAAAAACATATTCTATTCTTTCTTAAATTATTTATTTACGTTGTGCCCTGATCAGAGTTTCTTCTCCCTCCTCTCCTCCTAGTCTTTCCATTGCTCTCCTCCCTTTTCCCCATTCATCTCTCCTCCCCTTCTTCTCAGAAAAGGGGAGGCTTCCCATGAATACCAATTAGCCTTGGAATATCACGTTGCAGTAAGACTGGGCACATCATCTATTGAGACTAGACAAGGCAGGGAAGTTGGGGGAAAAGAATCCAAAGGCAGGCAGTGTCATCAGAGACAGCCTCTGCTCCAGCTTTAAGAATCCCACATGAACACACAACTGCACACTTGTTACATATGTGCTGAGGTCCTACATCCATCCCAAGCATGCTCTCTGGTTGGCAATTCAGTCTCGATAAGCCCCTATGGGCCCAGGTGAGTTGCTCCTGTAGGCTTTCTTGTGGTGTCCTTGACACCTCTGGCTCCTTCAATCCTTCCCACAAGATGCTCCAAGCTCCATTTAATATTTGGCTGTGAATCTCTGAATCTGTTTCCATCAGTTGGTGGTTGAAGTCTCTCTGATGACAGTTATGCTAGTTTTCTGTTTGCAAGTATAGCAGAATATTACTAATAGTGTCAGGGGAGGGCTCCTCTCAAAGTATGAGTCTCAAGCTAGCTAGGCCAGTCATTAGTTGGCCCTTTCCTCAAATTATTGCTCTATCTTTTACCTCTGAACATCTTGTAGGCAGGACATATTGTAGGTATAAGATTTTGTGGCTGGGTTGGAGTCCATTTGAAGTATTGCCTGGTTACAGGAGATGGCCAGTTCAGGCTCCATATTCCCCATTGTTAGAAGTCTTAGCCAGGGTCAGCCTCGGATTTCTGAGAATTTCCTTTGTCCTGGATTTCTAGATCATCTCAGAGGTGTCCCTGCCCCAATCCAATTGCCTCTCTTAGTACTCTCTCCCTCCATCCTCCCACTACATCCCTCCTGTTCCCATCCCTCCCCTCTCCCCCATTCAGTGTTCATCCAACTCTCCAGTTAAATCTATTTCACCTTTAGTGAGATTCATGCATCCCACTTGGGTTCTTCTTGTTATTTAGTTCTATGGGTCTGTGTTTGTTAGCACTGTTATCCTGCACTTTATGACTAAGTTCAGAATATGTGAACACATAGCATTTTTGTCCTTCTGTGTCTCAATTACCTCACTTAGGATTATCTTTTCTAGTTCAATCCATTTGCCTGCAAGTTTAATAATGTAATTTTTGATAACTGAGTAATATTTCTTTGTGTAAATGTAAGACATTTTCTTTATCCATTCTTTGGTTGAGGGAAATTTAGGTTGTTTTCATTTTCTGGCTCTTATGAATAAAGCCTCTATGAACATAGTTGAGCAAGTGTCCTTGCAGTATGGTGGAGTTTCTTTTGGTAAATGCCCAGGAGTGGTATAGCTGGGTCTAGAGGTGGATATATTTCCAGTTTTCTGAGGAAATGCCAAATTAATTTCCAAAGTTGCCATACAAGATTGTATTCCCACCAGCAATGAAGGTGTGTTTTCCCTTGTCTCACATCCTTGCCAGTATGAGATGTCACTTGAGTTTTTTGAACTTAGCCATTCTGATGGGTATAAAAATCTCAGAAATATCAGGGATACAGGCACATACCACAACACAATAAAGGCAAAATACAGTAAGCCAGTGAGTAACATGAAATTAAATGGAGACAACTATAAAGCAATTCCAGTAAATTCAGGAATAAGATAAGGCTGTTCACTCTCTCTGTATCTATTTAATGTAGTTCTTGAGGTTTTAGCTGGAGAAATAAGACAGATAAAGGACATAAAGGGGATACTAATTGGAAACGAAGAAATCTAATATATCACTATTAACAGATGATAGGACAGTGTATATAAGTGACCCCAAAAATTCTATAAGGGAACTCCTACTGCTGATAAATACCTTCAGCAAAGTGGCTAGAAGCAAAATTAATTTAAAAGAATCAGTAGCCCTCATATATACAAATGATGAGTAGGCCGAGAAAGAAATTAGGGAAAATACACTTCACACTAACCATATATAATATAAAATATCTTGGTGTAACTCTAAGTAAGTGAAAGTATGAAAAGAACTTCAAATCTTTGAAGAAAAGTTGAAGAAGGTATCAAAAGATGGAAGCATCTCCCGTGTTCATAGACTGGTAGGATTAACATAGTAGAAATGGTCAGTCTACCAAAAATAACCTACAGACTCAACACACTTTCCATCAAAATCCCAACACAATTGTTTACAGACCTTGAAAGTGCAACACTCATCTTTATATAGAAAAACAAAAAACCAGGATAGCTAACACAATCCAATAAAAGCCCTTCCACAGTTATCACTATTCCTGATTCCAAGCTGGACTACAGAGAAGTACTAATAAAAATGCATGGTACTGACATAAAAACAGACTATGCAATCAAATCGAAGAATCAGAAGTAAATCCACACACCTATGGACACTCAATTTTTGACAAAAAAAAAAAAAAAGCCAGAACTCTATGATGGACAAAAGAAAGCATCTTCAACAAATCATGCTAGTCTGTATGTAGAAGAATGCAAATAGATCCATATCTATCACCCTGCACAAGACTTAAGTCCAAGTGAATCAAACATCTCAACATAAAAACAGATGCATTAAATCTTATAGAAGACAATGTGGGGAATACCCTTGAATGCATCAATTACACAGGTACTAAGACCAACAATTAATAAATGGGACCTCACAAAACTGGAAAGCTTCTGTAAGGCAAAGGACACTGGCAAAAGGACAAAATGGCAGCCAACAAAATGGGAAAAGATCTTCACAAATTCCATATTTGATAGATGTCTGAAATAAAAAGTCTATAAAGAACTTAAGAAATTAAGCACCAGCAAACCAAGCGATCAAATTTTACAAATGGGATACAGATCTAAATGGAGAAGTCTCAACAAGGAAATCTCTAAGAGAAACATTTAAAGAAATGTTCAACCTCCTATTTCCTGGGGTTGCCTGTTTCCATTCTTTCTGCTGGCCCTCAGGGCTTCAGTCCTTTTCCCTCACCCCATACCAGATCAGGTTTCCCTCTCTTTCCCACTCCTACCTCCCCAGTCCACTTTCCCTCCCAGGTCCCTCCCTCCCTCCCCACTCCTGATTGATTTCTTCTCTCTCCCAAGTGGGACTGAGGCATCCTCACTTGGACACTTTAGTTTGTTGAGCTTTCTGAGTTCTGTGGACTGTGTCTTTGGTATTCTGTACTTTTTTTTTTTTTTTTTTTGGCTAATATCCACGTATTAGTGAGTACATACCATGCATGTCCTTTTGGGTCTGAGTTACTTCAGTCAGGATGATATTTTCTAGTTCCATCCATTTGCCTGCAACACTCAAGATGTCCTCCTTCTTAATAGCTGAGTAGTATTCCACTGTGTTAATGAACCACATTTTCTGTATCCCTTCTTCTGTTGTGGAACATCTAGGTTTTTTCCAGCTTCTGGCTATCACAAATAAGGCTGCTATGAACATAGTGGAACACATGCCCCTGTGGCACGGTGGGGCATCTTTTGGGCATATTCCCAAGAGTGGTATAGCTGGGTCTTTAGGTATATCTATTTCCAAATTTCTGAGGAATCTCCAGATTGATTTCCAGAGTGGTTGTACCAGTTTCCAATCACCAATATTGGAGGAGTTTTCCTTTTTCTCCACATCCTCTCCAACTTACATTGTCACCCGAGGTTTTGATCTTAGTCATTCTGATTGGTGTAAGGTAGAATCTCAGGGTCATTTTGATAGTGATTTCTCTAATCACTAAGAACTTTAAACTTTTCTTTAGGTACTTCTCAGCCATTTGAGATTCTTCAGTTGTGAATTCTCAGTTTAGTTCTATACCCCATTTTTGATTGGGTTGTTTGGCCTTTTGGTGATTAATTTCTTTAGTTCTTGATATATTTTGGATATTAGCCCTCTATCAGATGTGGAGTTAGTGAAGTTTTTTTCCCAATCTATAGGTTGCCAATTTGTCTTATTGACTATGTCCTTTGCCTTACAGAAGCTTTCCAATTTCAGGAGGTCCCATTTATTAATTCTTGATCTTAGCACTTGAGCCATTCGAGTTCTCTTTAGGAAATTTCCCCCTGTGCCAATGAGTTCAAGGCTCTTTCCCACTTTCTCTTCTATTAGAATCAATATATCTGGAACCCTCTAGAATGCACCAGATACCGGGGAGGTAAGAGACTCTCAGGAGTCAAAGGGTGGGTGGGGGGGGACCTTAGATGAAATGCCTGACAGTAGGGAGAAGGAACTTATAGAGCCCACCTCCAGCAGGAAGACAGGACATAAAGTGAGGGATGGAGCTGCCATTCCACAGTCACATCTCTGACCCATAATTGGTCCTGTCTGAAAGAATTACAGGTATGGAAATGGAGAGGAGCCTGAGGAAAAGAAGATCCAGTAACAGGCCCAAAATGAGACCCAGCTCAAGGGGAGGTCCTAAGTCCTGACACTATTACTGAGGCCATGGAGCACTCACAAAAAGGACCTATCATGACTGCCTTCTGAAAGATCCAACAATCAGCCGAAAGAGTCAGATGCAGATATTTACACCCAACCAATGAACAGAAGCAGCTGACCCCTGTTGTTGAACTAGAGAAGGCAGGAAGAAGCTGAGGAGAAGGGCGATCCTGTAGGACCACCAGCAGTCTCAATTAATCTGGATCCCCCAAGATATCCCAAACACTGGATCATCAAACAGACAGCATACATCAGCTGATATGAGGCCCCCAACACACATACAGTTGAGGACTTCCGGGTCTGTATTCATTCAGAGATGATGCACGGAATTCTCAAGAGAATGGAGGCCCCAGAGAGTTTAGAGGTCAAGTAGGGTGGTGGGTGGGGGCATCCATATGGAGACGGGGGGGGGGACTGCGAGGAGGTATGGGATGTGGAGCAGTTGGAGGGTGGATGGAAGGTGGGGAATGGAATGTAGAGTGAAAACTAAATTAATTTAAGTTTAAAAAAAGAAATATTCAACATTCTTAGTCATCATTGAAATGCAAAGCATCTACTATTCTTGAGCTGTGTGATGTAGGATAGAATTTAGAATTTAGAGTCTTGACCACACTCTTGGACTCAGAGACCTGGTTACAATATGACCTTAATAGAGTACCTTTTCTTTTCTTGGTCTCTGTTGTCCCTTTTGTAATGTCAGGTCATTTGTGCTATGTGTTCAGTACAGCGACATCTAAGAATGTTGCCCAGTACTCTGTGAGTAATTCCTGTAATAACAAAATTACACCATTTTTCAGTAATATGGATGAAAGTGGAAATCATCATGTTAAACAAAATAAAGTAGAATCAGAAAGGTTATTATTGGATGGTTTTTCTTATATGTGAATCCTAGAATATATGTATGTATGCATGTATGTATGTAAGTATGTATGTATAATGTGTATATACACACAAAAGCACACGCAAGAGCACACACACAGAGAGAAAGAGAGAGAGAGAGAGAGAGAGAGAGAGAGAGAGAGAGAGCTCATATTAACTATGCTTTCCACTTCAAAACAGATGGTCAAATCTCTGAAATCTGAAACTTGGCATCCCTCACAAGTCAGAACCTCACTTTAATACCAGCCCTACTTCTACTGAACTGTCTGGTAAGAGTAATAGCACTGGAGCCCAAACTTGGTCTACAGACCCTAGAGTTGGGACACATCATAGGACTCTTTTGTCTGTTACACTAACTTCTCTCTTTCACTTGGGAACATGACCATCACTCACTATTTCATATCTGCACAGATGAACCAAGGTCATTGATCCATCCTCCTCCCAGGGTCAGATTCTCATACATAGGAAGGGTCAGGAGTTGGAGAATCTAGGTTTGAATTCTATGTAGTAGTTGTATAATTTGCTTCCTGGACCTCTTTAGGCCTCAGTTTCCTCATGTGTTCACCAGGAATGAAGATTATGTTTTAATTATTTATTTGTGTGTGTACATATGTGTACTTGCAAGTATGTATGTATGTATATATATATATATATATATATATATATATATATATATATATATATATATATATATTCACATGCATACAAATGCCTTTGGAAGCCAGAAGGTATCAGATGTCCTGGAACTGAAGTTAAAGACCATTGTGAGACCCCTGCTGCTGATACTAGGAAGGAAGCCCTGGTTCTCTGCAAGAGTTCTGTCTGTTAACTGGTGTGGCATCTCTCTAGCCCTTGGATTGGGTTTAAATACAATTATGTGGCAGATGTCATCAGGTTTGGCTTGTAGTCCTTTAGATTTTCTTAGTATATCTTCATCTACCTCCTCCCAGGCCAGAACCTATATCTTTATACTGGAAAGCCAACTTCAGACTTCTAGATCCTATGTTGTGTTCCTTTGGAGGAAGAAGAGCCCAAAATACCTGGAAACGCACACCCTTCCCCCATCTTCCATTCTCATCGTCAGTGCCTGCCAGCATTCACTGGGTATAGAGATGGGTGTGAAATGGGGCCTTTTGAATTGATTTGAGCAGCTCTGTCATCTAACACAGTCTTCATAGTCACCCTCTGAAGATCTTAACCTGAGGCTGCTTCCATGCTTACCTTCCTCTCAGCTCTATTCCCCACTATCTTACAGGGTTTTCTGGAGATAGGCCCTACAAAGTCACTCTCTCAAATGGTCATCTTGGGATCCATGAAACCCAATCAAAGGCATGCCTGCTTACTGATTAGCAGAGCGCCCTAGGCAGCACTGGTGCTCAAACAGAGATGATGACTGACTGTAGAGAGTGCCTGGCAAGTGCTATCACTCCATTAAGGGAAGGAGTACATAAATCCCTTATGGCTACAGAAACACGGCCACTTCCACCCTATCCCAGGCTCTCTTCCTGGTATCAGAGTGAACAGTGTAGTTGATCCTCCCGTAAGTTGTCTCTGACAGTACTATGGAAACATCACCACAAGGCCAACGGCAAGACCAAAATCCCAGCTACCTTGCAACTTATCCCTTAGCACAGAATGGATTCCCCATAATTGCTCTACACAAGCACTGAGAACCTCCTTGTATAGTCATAGTAGGGCTAATTGAGGATGAGTGTCATCTATCTCATTTATTTCTCTTTATGTTCCAGTGGCATACAGGAAGATGGTGCCTCTTGGAAGGGTCAGGAGGCTTCGGGCAGAAAGCCTTATACCTTTGCCCTAAAATCCTAAACCCTAGCTTGGTACTGATGTCAGGTAGGCTGCAGGAAGCTAACTAGCTGGATGTGCCCTTCCTGAGAGCCTGGGGAAGTCACACTGGTCTGAAATCATGTGAGTAAGAGTGACACTGACCAAAGAAGAGAGACAGCAGTGTAGTGATTTGTGGCAGATTTCTAATGTAACTTAAGGATCTGGATTTGACCCACCTGAGACCTAGAAGTTCTTATTCCCTCTGCCATATTTATCCATCTATCGACTAGGCCAATTTAAACAGAGCTTTATCAGATGAAACAGTGGTGATGGGTGGCTTGCAGTGAAGCAAAGGACTTTGTGAGGATGGAATTGAAGAGGCAGGTATCTGCTCACTAAATTCAAGACTCCTCTTCTCACACTCTGAGACATCACTGGCATCTGGAATATGATGGATACCTGAAGATATGTCCTCTGAAAACATCAGCTGCCCCAAATGCTTCCATGAGTCTCACCAATTTGGTAAAGGTGTCAGTAACTGAGTCAAGCTTCAAACCCTGCTTTCTGAGTACTTCCCATTAGTGCAGGTTTGCAAGGAAGCTGGGTTGCAACTGGGGAGGATAAACTCTGATAATCTAGGAAGGCAGATACCTCTAACCTGTCATGACCTAACACACATTTAACTCATATACCCTGCAAAGTTCTCTGAATCCAGGTTACCCTCTGGAGTAATTGCCCCCAATGCAATGACTCAGTGACTCAGACTGTTCTAATCCTCTGAATCCAGCATCTCAGTGGTCCACAAGCTGAGACAAGGGAACTATGTCTATGCAGGGCTTTGGCGATTTGGTCCAATTGTGAGCTGAGGACAATTAGCTGTAAGTTGTCACAAAGCCCACACATGCCCTTCAGTGTCCTCTTTGCTTGTTTTTTAAGTGTGACTGTCATAGTCTATTTCACTCATGGCCTGCTCTGTGAGCTGGAGACTTATAAAGAGGGCCATGTGTGGAGACTCTGAACATTTGGATTAATGTTCTGGGTAGCTAGCAACTTGATCCATATGAGCTTTATCTTTGTATTTTGCAGACTCCACAAATTAAGTTGCCAGTCCCGGCCTCATTGTGTGCCTCTGTGCGTGTGGCTCCCAGGAAACCACACAGACTTGGGACCAGACAGACAAGTTTCAGCATCCTGTAATCAGCATTTTTTAATATCAGAGACTTTAAATTTTGGTTTGGTGAATAGTTGGTGTGATATCAGATGCCACAGATAAGCCCACTTCTGTGTACCCAATATTTCTACAACAACTGTGTCACTTATTAATATGATTTTCATCTGTTTTGTTTTAATCACAGTTGCCTAAAGAGAGCACCTAGCATTCAGGGATAATACTAGAAGCAGAGCAGAGTGGCTTAGGCCTGTGATCCCTAGCACTCAAGAGTCTATGGCAGGATAGCAAGCGAGAGGCCAGCCTGGGCCATAGTATGTCTAAGCCAGCCTGAGCTACACAGTAGTATTCTGTCTCAACAAAAGCAAAACAAAGTAGTTGCTAGTTCTGCGGCTGGGGCCCTGGAATCCCTACCTTTATATGGATAGGCAATGCAGGAAACAGGGAGAAATGATGCTCATGGCAGCTGCTTATGGCTTGTTCTCCACGGCTTGCTTTGCTTACAACCCAGCACCACCTGCCTAGGGCTGGCACCATCCTCATCAATCAGTAGTCAAGAAAATGCCCCATAGACACGGCAATGGGCCAATCTGTTGGTGGCAATTTCTCCAGTGTGGTTACTTCTTCCTTTATGACTCTACTTTGTACAAACTGACAAAATGTAATTGGCATACCTGCCAAAACTCTACTTCCTGATATTCCCTTCCTATTCCCCTCCTGCTTTAGAACAAAGGCCTCCAATGTCTACAGAGCAAAAGTAAAATTTGGAAGCAATATATATATATAATAGATAATATATTATATTATAAGGGATATATATATATATATATATATATATATATATATATATATATATATATATATATCCCTTTCCTAGGTCAGAACACAGACCTCTATGGCCGTATAAGAAATCTTGGTAGAATGTTTTGTCAGCTTAAGTTTAAGCAAAAGCAAAAGCAAAAAAAACTAAAACCAAAAACAAACAAACAAACAAACAAAAAAACCAAAAACATAATTCTGCAAGGAAGAGGAGGACTTCTCACCACCTGTTCCTGGTGGGGCATAGAATCCCTGTGGGATCTTAGGAAGCTTTTTTCTACTCTGACTATCCACAAGAAGACTTGTGCTTTCACACATCAATGTACTCCATCCCCAAGGCTGTCACTTTCTGAGCTCCCTAACCACCCAAGGCCGATTAGGCTAACTCCAAGGCTTAGCTCACTCTATAACCAAGCCTGGTTCAGGTCAATAGCCCTTTCTGAACTCTGGTTCCAAATGCCTAAGAAGCTTCACAGGAGGAAGTTCTCAGAGATGTCCTCCTAATCTCTCCGGGTAGGTGCAGGCATCTTTGTTCTCAAACCACCATCCTCATAACCCATTTATCTACCCTTTCATCTGCCCAACCACCCATGCATCCATTTACCCACACACCTATTCACCTATCCACCTACACACCCATCTATCTATTCACCCACCTACTCATCCATATATCCATCCAACCATCCACTCACATATCCACCCACCAATCCATCATTTGTAACTTTACTTTGTTCAAACCATATTTTTTATTAGATATTTTCTTTATTTACATTTCAAATGCTATCCCGAAAGTTCCCTATACCCTACTGCTGCCCTGCTCCCCAACCCAACCACTCCCACTTCCTCGCCCTGGCATTCCCCTGTACTGGGGCATATAATCTTCGTAAGACCAAGGGCCTCTCCTCCAAATGATGGCCGACTAGGCCATCTTCTGCTACATATGCAGCTAGAGACATGAGCTCTGCCTGGCTCAAACTGTATTTTTAATGATGGTTCTTTAAACGCTTTAGCCTCCCTTGTAGCCCACCACTCACCAGATATAGTGGAAAAGAAAAGTGGGGAGTGGACCTATTTAGAAAGGTTCATTGAAGCAACTCTGTGTTGTCTGGAGGCAGCAGCACCTCAATTCACTTGCATACCTTTCACTGTTACATCAGCAGTTCAGTTTGGCAGAGTTGGGAGAGCAAACAGGAATCAGGAGTGGTGTTATTACCTCACAGAAAGAGCCAGGCCTCAGCTTGAGTCAGCATGAGGGACCCAGAGAGACACCAGGAGAAGTTCTTAGCTGTGCCTCTCTCAGAGGCTATACCAGCAAGCCAAGCTCTGTCTCTGTCACTCTGTGGATTCCTTTTTATACCCTCCAAACATCACATGTCCTCCACGTGCCTTGCCTCAGCATGGTTTTGCCTCAACACGAGCATCCAATCTGCTGACTCTGTGGAAGTTGCAAGAACCTATAGCATACTACCAGAAGGTTTTTTAGTGCATGTCTATCTATGGTGTCCCAACAAATGGAGCTCAACTACACAATGTAAGACAGACCAATACATGTGTGTCATTAGCAAAGAATCCCTCATCATGTGTCCTTTAACATGCTTGCTGTAGCAGAACATTGCATCTCCTGTGCCCGCTACATCGAAACATTCCTTCCCATGTCTGTCTTAGCCTTTCGCACCTGTGTCCACTTTGACAAAATGTTCCTTCACGTATTTGCCCCAGCAAAACACCATGCAACCAACTTTCCAAAGAACCCTTAAGTTTCCACTTCAATCTCTCATTCATACTTTTCCATTTTCCCTTCAATTTTCCCTCACTAAGACCTGTTTGATTATTCCTTCCCTCTTGTACTTTGCTATTAATGTCTGGAAGCAATTTGTGAATGCCCCACTATAACAAGAACCATTGAAGTCACAGTTGGGAAGCTCAATAATTTTACTAAGGCAGACACTATTAAATGCAAACATTGGCAGAAGTTTTGTTAACAGTGCAGAAAATCATGAAAACACCAAGGTAAGCTCATTGCTACTTCAGATTTAATTCCTCCCCTCTTAAAAGCTAGAAATTCTCTCTCTACCCAGCAGGAGGTGAACAAGCCTAAAGTGGGGCCATGCAAGGCTACATTAGGCCAATTCTGCCTTGTCCCCAAACCCAGCATGCCAGAGAAGTGGGCAGCCCCAAGGGTGCCAGAAATGGAAATTTCTTTTAACTTTTCTCACCCCATTTTAAAATCAAGACTAAAATGAAAAGAATAATAGTTAACCCAGTGGCCTATTGTTTCTACCCTTAGTAACTGTGGAAATCCGTCTCTGGTTCAACATCTTTTCCTCATGGGTATTTCTTAAATCTCTTGTGATAAGTAGAAAAACTGCCTTGCAAGTAGAGTATTGAAAGTCTATGAGAAAGAACAGCTTGAGATTGGGAAGCAATTTGCAATTAGACCTAGTGCTGGGTATGTTGTGTGAAGGTGTCTCTGTATTTTCAATTGCTGATTGCTGTTCTGGCAGAGAGCTAGGTCCTAGCTGGATTTAGTGTTGCTATTCTTATGGCTCATCGCCTGCCTCAGTAGTTTGTAAATGCTCTTCCTCGGCTGTTGACTGGCTTTAATAAAAAGGTGATGGCCAATATCTACCTAGGTAGGAAAGGAAAAGGACTGCTAGCATGAGAGAAGCTCTCTGGGAGAAGAATGAGGCATGGGGAATTCACAGCCAGTGGGACATGGAGTTGTTTGGATGGACCAGGACTGAGAGATAAAGAACTAGCCACATGTTGCTTCATAAGCTAAGATAATAAGATTAAGTTAGATGAGCTAGCTGGGAGGTAGCCCAAGCTAAAGGCCTAAACTATAATCAAAATAACTTTCTGTGTCATTATTTACCATCAATAGGTCCATGAAAGTCATGCAATATTTGGTGCCAAATGTAGAGCAGAAATCCAACCTTAGGACACAAGAGTCAGGCTAAGGGCCTGAGAAAGGTCTGGACATGGGAGCTGAAAGTGGCTTTCAGCAACTTTCCAGCAACCACAGTTTCTCAGGCAGGCCCAGATATGCAAAGGTATGGCTCCTTTAAGAGCCAATACTGTGCACCAAGGCTGGAGTGGGGCCTGTAAGCAGGTGGGTGGCAGAAACCACAGAGAAGCTGAGAGCCAGAGCCTGGTGCTTCAGACAGAAGGCAGGGAATGGGAAGGCAGGACTTCTGGGCTGAGAGAGGATCTTTGGGAGAAGAATTGGGGGTGAGAAGAGGCTGGATTCACCAGTGAAACTCGGAGGTAGATTGATATGAATATGTGCAGAGGGGCAAAGATCTGGCCACTTGGTGGGACATCATGCCAGGACTAGTCACATTTAGATGAGCTAGCTGAGAGTCTGCCCAGCTATAGGCCTCAAGCATTAATAAATATTAATAAGGCACTCTGTCATTATTTAGCCATTGGCAGGTCCAGAAAGCCCCATTATAATTTAGGGACACCAGACTTGTAGTCCCAAATCCAGTGCCAAAGCCAGGCATGGTCCAGCACCATAGCTGCCAACAGCCCCTCTGGCTCACCTCTCTTTTCCCTCAGTCATTTACTTATCATCCAAAATTACCTGAAGAGTCTGGATGTCTTTATCTCAATTGGATTCAACTAACTACTCCCAAATACAGTAGTCTTTATATTATTGAGGGATCTGGCATGAAACATGCCTCCACCGAAGGCAGACTCCAGTTCCTTTGATGTTTACAGAGATGGGAGATGTGGACACCTAAGTAAGCAACAGGGATGGTCAGCTCTAGAAGCAGGTAGCCATCATGGAAAGATGTTAGCTATCCAAAACTTGAAGAGAAAAAAGCAAGGAAAGTTTGTCTGAGGGGTGGGAAGCACAGATGGTTCAGTGCTCTGTGGAACAGAAGTGTGGAAGACCCAGATGAGAAATACCCTGAGGTTTCTCTCCTGCTTAGTCTCTTGGAAATGGATAGTGAGAGACATGGGAGTTAGAGTGATTTCTACTCCCAGCTATGCTGGGGTATGCTATGGTAGGGAGAGAGATACTCAGGGATGGGAGTAAAACTTGCTAGGGTGGGAGTGAGGTATGCTGGGGTGAGAGTGAGGTACCCTGGGGTGGGAGGATTTCACATTTTACTTTCAGAGTCCCAGTCTCCTCATCTGTAAAGTTAGACAGTATCTACATAAATACACTGGGCTAAGGGTTTTGCATCTACAGCATACAGCACATGACATAAACACATAAGCATACTCATATCAGTGTCAAGGTTATCATCATTTGTGGTTCCCGTAAACACTGTTATTTAGATCCCTGATGGATGCACCCACAAGGGCATCCATCCCCAGTCTGTCCTCCCCAAGAGGAAGGCATCCATTCCTCAGTGCACCACCCTCGACCATCCCTTCAGGATTTCCTTGGATTGTTTCAGTGATGTCTGTTCCAATGCCAGAAAAGGTGTTTATTGGGACATCAAAGAGCCACTGTATTCATGTGCTCTAAAAACTTTATGTCCTGGAGTCACAGGGTGGCTCCTGTCCACTTAGAAAGGTCAGGATGAATCTCTTCTTCATGAAAGCAGAAAATGATTCCAGAAACAGAAACAAATGAACAAGAAAAACAAAAATAAAACTCGCCCTATCAATTCATTGTTGCATATTAAATGGAAAAGATAATCTAGGTGTCAACACTCCCAAACCCAATTTTTAAGAATAAAGAGATAGATGCGAATTAATTCTGTAATTTAAAATCGGTTAACTTCACTGCTTTGCTGGTAAATTCTACCTACTATGTCAGAAGCTGATCAGGGCAATTTCTCAAGATCACTTCAGAAAGCAGAAGAGAGTGGGGCACTTTACAACTCATTTTATAAGGATGGCATTTCCCTGATAACAGAATTAGAAAACCACATTTCAAATGAAGGAAGTTACAGATTTCTCATGAGTGAAGACATCATTAACACAGTTTCATAAATCAGATATAGCAATGTATTTGAAAAGATAATGAAACACGCCTGGGCTATTGGAACATAATAAGGTACATGTACATATTTGTCATACAGACATGGTAGAAAACATGGTTGTGGAATTTGCAGTTAATCAATAAAGTCATCCATAGTTACAAGAAGAAAAGAATAACTGACGGAAAGCACAGAAAGTAGCAAAGGCATATGCTACCAGCACTCATGTGAGCCTGTGCACATGCATGCACGCACACATGCATGTGCAAACATACATACAAACACCACACACTCACCAAACACACAGTGCCATACACACACACACACTACCATAGACACATACCAAACACACCAATTCACACAAACACCCACACCCACACACCAAACACGTCCACACACCACACACAAACACCACACACATACCACATACACCAATCACACAAAAGCACCACACACACATACCACATACACCAAACACACACACACACACACACACACACACACACACACACACGCACGCACACACATTTATAAGTAGGGTTACAAAAAGAAAGAAGAGATAAAATGAGGAAAGAAACTTTATTTAAATAAATGATAGACAAATTTGTGCCTATTCAATGGCTCACCTCAATCCACAGATCTAAGGATTTCAACAAAGGTCAAGAAAGGTGACACATTAATACAGTCGTACTTCAGCTCATCATTTCTAAACTCTTGACAAGTATTAGGAATTCACAGAAAACACTTATAGTGCTCATGTGGGCCATATATCAGAATGATGCGTGCTTTCTTATGGGAAGTCAATTCATTTTTTTTAAATTATATATATTTTTTTCTTATATATATAATAAAATTATATATATAATTTTTCTTTTATACATATATATGTATATATATATATGCAAAAAAAAGCCAACTTTTTGACAGAATTATATATACAACAACAACAACAAAATGTTCCTCAAGAATAAATATCAAGTAAGCTAGAGAGATGGCTCAGTGGTACTCACTGATCTTGCAGAGAACCTGGGTTCAGTTCCCAGTACCCACATTAGAGTAGGTCAAAACCACATGCTGCTACAGTTCAAAAGGATCTGATGCCATCTTCTGGCCTCCATTGGCATTTTGGTAACATGCATATACCCACTCATAAACAATTTATAAACAAACACATTAAATAAGTTCTTTCTAGTATGCAAAAGGTAGAAAACCCCCCACTAGCAAGCTTTTCTTGCAGAAATGGGAAAGAACTGCTCCAAATAAAGACATTACTGGTTGTTTCAGGAAAAGTAAATGGCATGTCTCTGGGTTGTAACCAGGAGCCCTGTGCAGTGCTTGGTGGCTCAGCGATGCAATGCACGCAGAGGCCTCTATGACATTGGCCTTGGGACTCTAAAATGCTGGGAACAGAAATAGAGTTGGACTCTGCTGGAGCATCATTGCAAGGTCGCAGTGATATATTTTGAAATTAGATGTGGGTCCTGATGCTGGTCATTTCTCTGGTTGATGAATGCATAGACCGAAATGTCACTGTCACTGAAGAAGAGTTCTATACTCAATGGACACTATAACAAATAACCTAAGTAGCTTTCTTCTCACATGTCAAACCAACTGAACAGACATGTTGACCTTGTGTCATCAGGAAAAATTCTTATCTACAAGGATCTACCAGACATAGCCACTCTAGGGTTGTGGGCAAAATCTAACAGGTTATGGTAAAGGAAATTCCAAAGGAAAAAAACACTTACGAACCAAAATAATAAACATGTAAAGCTGGCTAAATAGATTGCTAATATCTAGCATCCAAAGCTGCTAGAATTCAAATTATAATTTATATCATAAGCAGTTGTTTCTCCTAGTAGACTGGAGCTCTTCCACCTGGCCCTTTGCTAAAAACGACACCACTGTTAGGGTCCAAGTATCACTGAAGGAGGACCCTTGACTCAGATAGTATGCAAAGGCAGAGAGTGTTTATTCTGCAGAAATTGCTAGCATACAGGGATCAACTATTCATTAAAATGGTGACAACCTAAATGGTTCGTGTGGGTCTCTGTCCCACTGGGCATGGCATCTTGGGGCAGAATGCAGGGAGTTTGACTGCACTTACCCTACAGGTGCCCAGTGGAAGGGAAGCACCAAGACACGGCTCTGGGGGTGTAGGAAAGTCCAGCCAGAGATGTGGGAAAGTCAGAGCTGGTCTCAGACTCTTGGACATTCAGGCACCCCTGGGAGGTGTGGAAGAGCCAAGAAATGAGTCGCGGCCTTTGGACTGGAGACAGTGTCTAACCAGGGATTGGAGTGTGCAGGAAGGGGAGAAGAAAGGGGAGTCCCATCTTGTCCAAGCACTGATAGACCTTAGCTTGGAGAAGGCAGGTTTGGTGAGGTTGTGGCTGGGATCACAGAGAAGCCTTCTATAGGATATTAGGCTGTGGCTCTGTAGGTAACTACTTTCTTCAAGGTTTCCCACTGTGGATCTTGATGAAAGAGACAGTTCATGGTTCTAAACACTTTATTGGTTGTTCCTAGCAGAAAATAGATGCATAATGTACCATACCCACTTCTCAGAGTGGGTCAGAGATTAGATACCTTTTGCAGGGAGGAATGTCTGGGAATGAAGCTTATTGGCTAAGCCCTCCAGGCCTCTAGGTACTTCATTAGCATGAAAAACTTTGTTTTAGGCTGACTTGGCCGTAGGACATGTTTCTTTATGTGAGGAGTATGGCATGTGTTTCAGGCCAGGAATCTGGCAGGGGGCAGGGACTCATCAAAGCCTCAGGTGTGTGCTCTCTGAGTCTCCTGGTCTCAATCTGCTCTACTTTACCAAACTGCCTGGCATGGTTTTACATCCCACAAGCACACAGTTCCCCTTTTTATTCAGGTCTAGGGGAATTTTCCAGAATAGTTAGCTAACCTCTTACATGATTGGTAGGGGGCAAAACAGTGATTTTTGTAGAATTTTGATTGGTTACTATGTAAGTTTCATTATATTTGGTGAGACCTTGCAGAATTTCAGAAGTCATCTCAGTTCTGGCCTTATCTTCTCCAGTCAGGTGTCCCAGGAGTTGACTCAGCTCCAGACTTATCCTCGAAAAGTCAAGGTCCTCATTGACCAATGAACCATCCCCATCGTCAGCTTGCTTCCAGGAAGATTGAAAATTTTCATTTCCAAGGTTTGGGAACATCTCAATCACCATGTCATCTTTGTCTAAGATTTTGTTTACCAAACTCATTGCTATTTTTATATTTCTGGGGATGGAACACAGGTCCTTGCACATGTGATATAATTGCTCTCCAGTGTGCCATGCCCTAGGCCCTACTGGAAGATTCACAGCAGATGCTTTACCACCAAAACACATCCCTGCCCCTCACTTGGGGACTCTAGGCAGGAACTCTACCACAGAGCTATAACCCTAGCCCTCTCTTTATAATTTTGTTTTGAGACAAAGTCTCATTAAGTAGCTCAGGACTCCCTTGCACTCCCTTTGTAGCCCAGACTGACCTTGAACTTCTGATCCTCCTACCTAAGTCTCCAAGTAGTTATTATCACAGGCTCTGCCACTGGGCCTGGCTTCTAACACTGTTTTTATGTATGATTTTCTTCTGTGCTGTGCTGGAGTTTACACTATACTCTGTTATTATGGAAATCATCCTGAGGTACACTCAAGGTTGAAGCTCATTGCTGAGAGACTGCCTAGTAAAGACAGAGAAACAGAAAGAAATGTCAAGCTTTTTGTCTGATTTTAGAAGTCAGGTGTTTACTATCTCTCATTTTGATTCAAGCAATTATTATGATGTAAGTGACTATACTTTTTGCCCAGATGGTAATTTTCTAGAATTATAACTTTAGCATAAAACATTTCTAATAAAATTTTTGAACCTAGGTTCTCTTGCTTCTGGCCCAGGCTGTAAACTGACAACAAGAAAAACCAAAAAACAAACAAACAAACAAAAAAACCAAAACCAGAAACAAAAACAAAAAACTGAACTAATGAAAAATAGACCTTTTCAAATCTGCCAGAAAATCTAGGGGATGGGTCCACTCATGCCTGGAATACTGGAAAGGGAGATGGGCAGATGTAGAGAATCACAAGGTGCTGGTGCTGAAATCTAAGAAGGACCATCTCTGAGGAGCCTATGTCAGGAACAGAGAAGTGAAATGTCATTGACCTGTTGCTGACAGCTCAGTACATCCTTCTTAACCACTGAGCCATCTCTAAAGGATGGGTTATTTTTTAAATGTAGATAAACTGATAAATTTCAAACTCAGCTAACTGGGGAAGAGAAGTAAGGCTCTAATTTCTAACATCAGGAAGGAGTGAGAAGAGGGCATTGCAGAACTCACAGTACGACTAAGATGATAAAGACCGTGAGCAACTCCATGCCCACAGTTCTGATAACATAAATTAACTGAACCAATCCCTCAAAACATACTCTGCCTAAATTTACACAGAAAAAAAGTAGACTATTTGATTATGTTAAATCTATTAAAGAAATTAGGGTCATTTAATCTTCTGAAACATAATTAATTTTCTTCGTGTTTTATTGACAAATTCTGTGAAATCTACAAGGAAATATAGACTCTTAGAATTTTTTCAGCATATAAAAGCAGAGTGGGGGAGCCCTTTTAACTCTTCCTCTTAGGTCAGCATTATCTAACACCACACTGGGTAAAGTTCTTACAAAGAAAAAGAAGATTGTAACCTAGTATATCTCATGAACATAATAAAGAAACCTTCGACAAAATATTAGCAAATTGGATACAAAACTTCATAGAAAGAATTATATACCTGACCACATACAATTTAACTCTAAATATGCTACAGCATTTGACAATCAGAAGTATAATCCAGAACATTCGATACAATGTTTTTTTTAAAAGCACACAACCTTATCAGCACATTTTTTAAAAAATGCAATGACAGCATGTAAAGCCTATTTGTGGTTAAAACTTCTTAGCCTCTTGGAGATAGAAGGAAATGCCCTCAGCTGGATAAAGACTAAGGGATTTTCTACTAAAATCAGGAAAACCAGGATTTCCTTCTTGCAGTACCTTCATACTGGAAGACTTCACTAAAGCAATATGATAAGTTAACTTTTTAAAAAGAAAGGTGCAGACTGGGCAGAAAGAATTAAATCACTCTCTGGTTGCAGATGAAAGGTTGTCTCTGGAAAAAAATTAGAAAAAACTGAGTAAAACCCATGGGAACTTTCAGAGATCACATCTCAGTATCAAGACACAGGCCAATGTGTATTAAAGCCGATGGAGTTTTTATATGTGTGCAAGGAAATGATAGAAGTTGAAACTTACATTGTAATAGAGGCTAGAGAGATGACTCAACAGTTAAGACCAGGTATTGAGTTTGCAGAGCACCCACATTCTGTTTTTAGTACTGTTTTTTGTTTGTTTGTCTGTTTTTTCTTGGACTCCACAAAGAGTTCAGAAAAAGATTCATGTAAATAGCAAACTGATCTTTGGTAAATAAAATGTAGTCAAGATAATGTTTCCAACACATAGCACTCGAATACATCCTCGGGCAAAGAGAATAAAAAAGAAAAATGAACTGAGACACAGACCTTCACTTTTTTTCAGGAAAACTAGATTATGGACCTGATTGTAAAATGCAAAACTATAAAGCTAGGAGATTAAATGTGAATGATATCAATGAACTTGGATTTGGTGATTAATTTCTAGAATAATAGCTAATATATGAAAGAAATGATATGATGGACTTCCTTAAAGTAAGAAACCACTTCCCTGTGAAATGTTGCCAAGAGAGGGAGACAATCACTACAGCTTATATTCCTTGGGAGGAAATACTTGCAAAAAAAAAAATGTAACTGAACAACCACGATGCAAAGACTTTTTAAAGCTCAGTCAGAAAAAAAAATTGATAACTCAACTCATAAATCTCTTGAGCAGATAATTCATCTAAAACAGATACAAAGACTAGAAGTAAGCATATAAGATGCTGTGTATGGCATGTCAACAGAGAACTGAAGAGTAACATGAGGTAAACACACCCACTCAAGGAATAACAAACACTAGCAAATGCCAGTGCAAGGATATGGGACCACAGAGACATGTGGTCATTGTTGGTGGAATGCAAGAAGTCAGCCACTTTCCTTCCCTCCCTTCCTCCCTTCCTCCCTCCTTTCTTTCCTTCCCTCTCTCCCCACCTTTCTGCCTCCCTCCATCCATCCCCCTCCCTTTCCCCTCCCTCCCTCCCTCCCTCCCTCCCTCCCTCCCTCCCTCCCTCCCTCCCTTCCTTCCTTCCTTCCTTCCTTCCTTCCTTCCTTCCTTCCATTCTTTCCTTTTTCCCTCCTTGCTTCCTTTCTAAACTAAATCCTTGTTTACTGTGTGAACCAGTAATTGTCTTCCTTGGTATTTAACCAAATGGGGCAAAAATTTATATTGACACAAAATCTTTGCACAAATATTTCTAGTTGCCAAGGCATGGAGGCAACCAATATAACCTTCAATATGTAAATGGAGAAATGAAGTATATTAGTCAGTGTTCAAAAAAATGCAGAGGGGGAGCTCCATGACACAGTCCAAGGCACTGGTTTGTTTTGTACAGGACCCAAAAATGCAGGCATCAAAATCATAATTCAATCTGGTGAGATGGCTCAGTAGGCAAGGGTGATGCTTGCAAGCCCAAAGACCTAAATTCAATTCATCAAACTCAGGCTGGAGAAGGAGAGAACTGACTGTCACAGCTTGTCCTCCAATACACACGACCCTTTGACACACATACATCCCCCCAAATCAATAAATAAATGCAAAAAAAATAAAAATTTAAAAAATGAGATTAGATCAAGACAAAAAGGTCCTGATCATCAGAGACAAACTCTAGAAAAGGAGATATATTTAGAAGCTATACTATTTTTTCAATAGCATGACAATTCAGAAAAATTAGTTGCTGTTTCTGTCTTTCATATGTTCTTTCATAAGGTGTACAAGAATTCACTTCTTATGTCTCCAAAATGATCTCAGAACTTATGGAATTTTAGATTTGATGATATATGGTGGGTTTTGGTATCCATGTTGTCTTTCTAAAATTAACATTCATTATGGAATTTTTGAACAAAATGTGTTTTAAGGATTCGCCTTTCCTCCATCTCTCCAAACACTTGCTACCACCAATCTTTTCTAGTAACTTCCACATAGTTCCATGTATCTATATAATTCAATTATATATCAAGAAAGCAACAAATGATTAAAAATGGGAAAAGGTTAAATAGATGCTTCCCAGGTGAAGACATACACCTGCTGAGCAGGTACATGGGAGATATTCCCCATATCTAACCATCATAAAAATGAAAATTAAACCCATAACACTATATCACTTAATGCTTGATAGGATAGCTATTATCACAAAGAAAAGTGTGTGAGGGATTTGCACTAATTTGCTTCCTATTCCTGTACTAAAATATTCTGACCCAAAACAACTTAGGGTAGGAAAGGGTCACACATCCCATCACATATCATCACTGAGGGAAGTCAAGGCAGAAACTCAAGCAGGACAGGAACCTGGAGTGGGAACTAAGGCAGAGGCAATGGAGGGGCATGGCTTACTGACTTAAAGTTCATGACCTTTTCTGCTTGCTTTTGTACACAACCTAAAACCACTTCTTAGCGGCAGGGGTCATACCAAGGACAGTGGGCTGGGCTCTTTCATGTCATGCATTAATCAAGAAAACACCCCACAGATCTACCCACAGGTCAATCTGATGGAGGCATTTCTCTGTTGACATCACTTGTTCCAGCAAGACTTAGCTTGTATCAAGTTGATAAAATATTGACCAGGAGAGGAAGATACAGAGTAAAAGAAAAACTTGTATGGTACTGGCAGGAAGGTAAATTAATAGAGCCATTGTGAAAAGCAGAATGGAAGTTCCTTTAAAAAATTAAAAACAGAATTATTATACAATGCAGCAACCCCACATCTAGATATATAAAGGAATTGAAATCAGATTCCCAAAGAGACATTTACACTCCCACATTCACTGAAACATTGAAACCAGTACAATAATAATAACTTTGTATCCATCAATGGATGGATAGACTTTTAAACAGTTGCAGTGACATAGACTACCTAGAGAGCAATGTGTTTAGAGTGTGAATCAGGCAGTGAAGGTAGGTACCGTGGCATGTCACATGTGGATCACAAAAAAGTCAAATCCCGAGAGCAGAATATGACAGTAGTTGTGAAGGCAGGGAGTGCAATACAGTGGGTCCAGGATGCTGATGAAAGCTGGACACAAAGCTCCAACAAGACATGACTAGTAATCCTAGGGATGTACTCTATAGCATGATGACTAAGATCAACAGTAACAGATTGTATATATGAACACTACTGAGAGAACAGATCTTGATCTTCTCTGTTTCCATGGGGTGGGGGGAAAAGGTGATGGATATCACACAATATCAATACATAGTGAAATATCTCAGATACTGTAAATATCTTGTTAGTTATCAACTATACCTTCATGTAAAAAAAAAACAGACAGCTATGAAAACACACACACACACACAAAAGAAACCATGGAGACTACTGGAATGTCTACCAATCTGTAAATGAAAACAGTTTGGAAGGGCTGGGATCTATAGATACTGTGAAAGGCAAACTGTGGAGCCAAGGAATTATTGGTGGCAAGAAAAGAGGTTGAATAAGCATCAAACAGATGAATTTTTAAATAAATTTTATTTTTAAAAAATTTATTCACTTTACATACCAGTCACTGCCTCCTCCCTGTCACCCTCTCCCACAATCCTTCCCCTACCCATCCCCTTCTCCCTTTAAGTTGGTGGGGGCTCACCTCAGTAAACGGATGATTTTTTTAATGAAACCACTCCTATATTTTACTATAATGATAGAGTGCATTTGTCCAAATTCACAGAAATAGTTGTACTAGAACTTGAGGTAACAATGATGTATTAGTATAGGTTCTGTCATTGTAACAAACAACCCTCTGGTGCAAGATTTTGATGATGAAGCAGGCTGTGCATATGGAGGCACCAAGTTAAGGAGACATCTGTGTACCTTCTGCTTACTTTTGCTGTAATGGAAAACTGTTGTAAAACAGAAAATCCATTTCAAAATGCAAGTTGTAAAACAAATTG